>NC_044988.1:50602893-50906797 GCF_008728515.1 Papio anubis | reverse complement strand
TATATTCTAACTTAATCTGACTTTAGGAATAGAGTCCAGAACAAAACAAAGAACACAAAAAATCAATGTGTTGAATATCTCTAGAAAGAAAAGTATTAATTCAAAATGAAAAAAATTCTTCTTAGGACCAAGTGGACTACATGAAACAAAGTTCTACATCTGTGTAGCTTACCTGTGCTACACATTTATAGGCACATGGGATGGGTTGTAGTACAGTGAGTTCCCTAACACAATTTAAAAACCTGACATCAGCAGTTTCTCCTACAGTACTAGCATGCTGGTTTTCAGGAAGAAAGAACTGTATCAATAGAATCAAGTAAGACCACGGTCTCCAAGAGGCAGACAGATGGTCCTCACAACATTAGACTCATGAAAGCACACGGCTCAAAACAATTCTGATGTTACCAACTGAATATAATTCAGTACTTATGGGAGCTCACCAATAAAGAATGATAATCTCTTCTCCCTTATAAAAGGGATAAAACTGAGTTTGTTTGCACAGACTAGAGTTACAGAGAAGGCCTGAAGTATGGAGGGCTCATAAGCCTATTTGGTTACAGATATGATCTTTAACTTTCCCTAGATGAAAAAGCCAAAAATAAACATTTCATAACTTGTAATGTGTGGTTAGCAAATATAGTTGGCCCATGGTCATGTTCCCTGTAGCCCAGAATCCTGGACAGAGTCAGCTTAGCTGGATCACTGTAGCTGCTGGCTTAAAGCCTTACCCTGTAGTTTCAAAAGAACAGGGTCTTTTTTATCCACTTAGCTCAGTTGCTATAAACACTTGCTGTATGTTAAATGACTTCTCAGGTCCATCCAATCTTATTTGCACATCATTAGTCTGTGAAGGATGAAATGAATGCCTTAGGATAGCTAAGTTTGCTGAATACTGAGATCTTTGTAAATGAAAAGCCCTTCATATAAAATATTACATCAGGGCTGGCTAACATTCCTGTTTCATGAGTCATTGGGACCTCCAATACATCCTTGAAATTTCAGATTCACTAAAGACGCTTCCAGACATGTACAGCCCTCATTTTTCTTTTTACTTTATTTATTTATGTTTTGATTTGGGTGCCAACTCTGCTAGGAGAGAATGTGCAATATTTAGCATCACAGCAAATGACCTTCATGTACATCAAAAAGGGAAAAGAAAAGCAGCAGTACAGATCAGAGGGGAAAAAAAATGTTAGTCTAAAAGCCAGAAAAAATCCATCATATATCTATGCTTTACCCTGATTTACCATGCTCTTTTTCAAGGACCATCACTCGACTTCTCTATTTCTCATTGGTAATGGCCATATTAATACCTGATACAAGCCTTCACTTTTTACGTGCATCCAAGTCTGAGTATTAAAAAAACTGAAAAATTAAAATTATATGCAGTGGTAAAATTTCCATTTTGAAAAGCTAATGCAATAACTTGATTATGATTACAAATAAGACAGATGATCACTTTTAAAAACTAAATTTTAAATTAAATCAACCACCAGTGCTTTAAAAGCCGCTGCTATGATATTATCACATTGAAGTGACTGTTGTTTCACAGCCTTTATTGTGATGATGTGTTAACTGTTGTTCTCGCACCTACCTTCACTGAGATGTCATTGAGGTAATGAATTGCAACTGCAGCAGTTACACAACAGAGAAGAAGCTTAATAGCACAAATAGTGTCACCATTGTTTCTCGGGAATACCCTAATATCATTTTTCTCTTGAAGTTTTCCTGATGTTAGATTACAGCCAAGGGGTCAAACCAATCTGGAATACTTCCTAAATTTCAGTTTCCTATCATTCTGCCTGCAGTGTTTCTGGTAGTAGATTTTATCTGAGGAAAATCAGATACTGCAGATGCTTTCAAAATATGATCTACTTTACACCAGTAATACTCACCCCGATCCTTGGATTGGAATTTTTTAAATGAGGTTGAGTTTTTGTTAAGATTGAGGGGAAAGGAGGTTATTTAATATTTACGGAGTGCATTTTATGCATCAGTACCTTTATGATAAGATACATGTGTGTCTCATTTAAACTCTAAACAGCCTTGTTAAAAAGTATATCATCATCCTTGCTTTACAAATACAGCTACTGAAACTAACAGGGAGGGGTCTTACTAAATCTTTATTCTACAAACCATTTTAAGTGACTTTCTGAAAATATTACCCACCATTCTATTGAAAATTACCAAAATATGGCAGAATTTTTTTAATTCAAGAAATTGTTGGGAAGCAAAATGTGTGAGGAATTTCTGCATAAAACGCTGATGGAGTTACGTCTCAGAAAACCAAAGCCATTAGAAAGCATAGCTCAAAATACACAGACGTGAAAATGAAAATCATTGCAGACAGAGATAGAAATGGTTGAAAAACCTTCAAAGCCAGAGTCAGTAGATGCAGGACATCACATTTGCTCTGGGGAAAGCATCAGGTGATCTTTGGAGAACTGCATAAGTCAGTGGCATTTACACCCAAGTGAAAGCCAGGATTATGAGCACTGAGACAAAAATAGAACATTGCTCCAGATAGCTGTGACTACAAGAAGTCCCCATTCCTGGGAGATAACTCGTGGTGAACCCAGCAGTATGTTCTACACCTTCCCCATAAACTGGTAGCAACCTAAACAGAAATGTCATCCATAGAATCTCAAGCATAATGCTGATTGCACATCCAAGAGTCACTATGCTCAACACTGAAAAGACAAACGTTTTCCATAAAATAATTATAAATTCAATATGATCCCAAACCAATTCATATTAGGATCTTTATGCAACTAGACAAGGTTATTTGAAAGGGACAGTTGGGGTGACTAGCCATAACGGATATCAAAACATACCATAAAGGTATGAAAATGCAAACAATGTATTAGCACAGGAATACAGGAATAGACGAATAATCCCTGGAAAAAACTGAAGACTTGAAGACAAAAAAGGTATGTGTGTGTATGTGTGTGTGTGTGTATATGTGTGTGTGTGTGTGTGTAATACATGAAAAATGGATATTTAAATTAGCAGAGAAAGACTGGTTTAGTAAATAAGTCCAGTTCATCCCATACATTAATACTAGATTAGAACCCTACTGAAATACACAAAATAAATTACAGAATGATTGAATAACAACCTATAATTTTTTTTCATGGACTACTGACTTTTAATATTGAGGACTGGGAAAGGGTTTCCTAAGAAACATATACCAAACACAAACTGAAGAAAATAATTAACAGATTGGCTACGTAAAAATTTTAAAACTTATTTTTGACAAAGGTCATTATTAACAACAATAATGATGACTATAAACAGTAATATGGAGAGATATTTGCAAAATCTTTAAGAGACAAAGTAGTCATTATCACTGTATGTAAATAGCCCCTATGTTAAGAAAAAGGTAGTAAAAATTAATAAAAGATGCAAATAAATAATTTATAGAAAACTTTATAATAAATATATGAAATTACACTAAATCTTAATAGTAATCAGGGAAATTGAAACTAAAACAAAATTGCTATGTAGTTTTACTCATCACATTACATAAAGATTTAAAGTTTGAAAATATTCATTTTAAGGAGAGTATGGAGAAACAGGCACTTTCATAACACACTGGTGTGAGTTTGAGGGCACACCATTTTCAGAAGGTACTTTTGTCAATATCTATCAAAATTTAATATTTTTGTAAACCACATGCATGAAACAGGTATTTCCCTTATCTAATAATAGCTTCTTACACATCTTTTTACTAAGGTAACCAATGGTGTTTGTAATGTTTCACACAATGGACAGTATTTTAAATCCTCAGCAGGATTGGTCATGATTTTAATTAATAATTTCTATTGATCAGAGAGTAGGTAAACAAATCATGGCATGACAGTTCTATGAAATAAAATGCACTTAGTATATAATGATGTATATCTATATAAACTGACAAATACCAAGGAGTCATCAAGACAAACTGTTAACAAAACAATAACCCATTTCATAATGTGTGTGGTAGTATCTCATTTATACTTTTCAAATGTATGAGTGTGCATATATATGTGAAACAGAGTGTCTGTAAATGCATAGGTAATGATGAGTAAAAATACCTACTTACACCATTTCAAAAGAGGATTATAGATCCCTTTGGCTAAATTTTTGATGGTAGAGAAATGGCTGGATTTATGAGATAACTAGGAGGTTAAATCAACAGGACACAGTGATGAGTTGAACACAGAGGTGAGGAAGTGGGCAATGTAAGACTGACCACTGGGTCTATAGGAGACAGAAGAAGTTGAATAGTGGTGACATCCACTGATATTGAAAGATGACAAAATCTTGGGGAGGGTTTATGGTTTTGGTTGTGAACATGCTTATTTTCAGATGCCCATGAAGTGATGACAAGGATGCTGATGAAGTTCAGGCCTGGAACTGAAAGGAAAAACCAGGCCTGGTGATCCATAAATACATATCACCTGCACAAAGATAACTGAAGATGTAGAGAAGCTCACATAGGAAATGAGGAAAGAGGAGACCCTTGAGGTATGTCAACATTAATGGACAGACAGAAGAAGATGAGCTTGAAAGGAGGCAGAGAACAGGTGGCCAGATGATAGAAAAATCAGAAAGAACTTATGGTTTAGGATCCAAAAGAACAGAAAAGTTCAAGAAGAGACTGATCAAAGATTTCAATGTCTGCTGAGGACTTAAGGTCCATTGTTTTGAACATTACAAACATCATTGGTTACCTTAGTGAAAGGTTGTATAGGAAGCTATTATTTGATATGGAAATATCTCTTATAAGGTATACAGCAAATTTTAAGTTATCATCTCTCTATGTGCAGTTACCACCTAAGGTACATAAGCTTTGTCTTATAGGCATCCAAAGGCATAAAGTAAGCCTTTGAATATCAGCTAATGAAAGTTATCTAACTTTATAAGCTTCACCTAGAAAATAACATTTATTTCTCTATTCCTCATAGAAATTTCTTAAAAAGAAATTATAACATAGATAAAGCTTAGGTGATCAATGATTTTCTTTAAAATATAATACTTGCACTTCACCAGTAATTCAATTATGTAGAATCACTTTTCTTTTTTTTTTTTTTTGCTTTCAAAATTAAGAAAGCAAAATATTTAAATAAAAAATAGAACATTGGAAAACACATTGGCCAAAAACTTAGCCATCTCTTTTTAAATTTTACCCCAGCTTTTTACTAGACCTTAAAACATTTTAGCACTTATTCCATGAATAGAAATTCGCATTTAGCTTCAGTAACTTGGATATTTGTGACTAAATGAATTTGAAGTATGAAAAACAAAAATAATTGCTGCAAACCTTCCCTCTATTTTGGCTTGGAAAAGTATCAAGCTCATACATGGCAAGATTTTCTAACATAATCTAATATACAAACCAGCTAATGCACTTGGCATTCTTCTGTAGACCCAATTTATTCATTAGCGTCATAAAATAACATTCCAGATAGGGTAATCTTATGATTTTTCTTAAAAAATTAAAGATGGGGTAATCTCTTACTTTATTTTGTTGTAAATCTTCAGAACAAAAATAGTTGAAAATAAGTATTTGTATGATTTCAGTATCAGTACTCAATGTTACATAATACCTGGGAATGAAACAAAAAAGGATATCATTCTTTTCTATTATAAAATCTCTTTAAGAAAGATTTTTCTTTCTTAGTTCTAATTAGAATTCATAAAATCCTGTTTTGTATGTGTGTATTAGCTTTAAGGCTCTTTGCAATGCTCATATAATGCCTGGAATTAGGAGACATCTGGGAACTTAGAATTTGTCAAGTTATTTCTCTTCTTGCATTTTGATTTTGAGCTCCTTGTTAAGGATAAAATTAATTTCCACATTTTTTACTGAGTATTGGTCTTTGGTGACGAATGGGCCAAAAGCAACATATGGGGACCAGAGTAAAGGTAAGGGTTTGTGTGCAGAAGGCACAAGTGAGGAGATTTTGAATTTAAATTTAAGTTATTGATCAGGAGTTTGGAGTGAGGCTAACTGATCTCTGAGAAGATGTGAACAAACCTCACTGCATTTAGACTATATAATTAAGACTTACTAGTCTAAAGTTTTAATAGTTATTTTGCAAGAGCATATTTTAAATGTGACTTTTGTAATAGTCAAGTAATGATAGTAATAATTTAGATTCTGAAACGCACATAATTATTTTCCTTTGTAGATCTCTCTCCCTTACAAGACTCTGAGTTCCATGGGAATAGTGATAAGATTTTGGAATTTTCTGCCTCCCCAGGGCCTAGTACAATAACTATTAGACAGTGATTGCTTAACAAAAGGCTGGGTAAATACATTAATGCATTAATCAATCAATCAATTAGAAGTCAATTCAATATACCCCTTCCAAATTCTGAACACTTATTCTACTTTATACAAATTGGTAGATAAAACATATTTTAAGGACATACCATTTATTTAGTCAATGCTTAACTATATCAAAAAAAAATTTTAAGTATATAAACAGTGGAGTTCAAGACCAGCCTGGGCAACATAACGAGATCCCATTTCTACCAAAAAAAAAAAATTGTAATTAGCCAGGTATGGTGGTGAGTGTTTGTATTCTCAGCTACTCAGAAGGCTGAGGTAGGAAGATCTCTTGAACCCAGGAGTTTGAGACTGCAGTGAGCTGTGATGGTGCCATCACCCCACTGCCCTCCCGCCTGGACAACAGAGAACCTGTATCTAAAAAATGGGGTGGGTGATTGATAAGGACTGATTTGTTTTCAAGAAGATACAACCTAGTCAATGAAAAGACAAAGGATAGCACTATGAACAACAATAGCAGCAACAATAACAAAAACCTACCATGTGATAAGTAAAACTGTATAACAATTCAGAATAAGAAAGACATGTGGCACAGCTGCTGGCTGAGCCCAGCATAGACAGCCAACTCACAGATGTCATAACTAAATAAATGTTTATGGTTGTATGCCATTGAGATTTTATCGGTGTTTGTTGTGCAGCAGTGGTTTATTTAAGCACCTCCAATCTCCAATTTGCCATGAAATTCTGCAGTTTATTTCCAAAGTTCCTTTACCATCCTAGTCTAAGTCATCTTCCTCACTCACCTGAACAATTGCTACCACCTTGCAGTTAGTCTCCTTATGTCCATTTTTCTCTCTCTGGTTCTTTGCCCACTGCATCCAGAGTAATCTTTTACAATGCTAATTGGAATATAATTCCATCTGCTTAAAATCTTTTAACAGCTTCCCATTGAACTTAAGATAAAGTCTCACATTTTTACATGGTCTACAAGATCCTGTACATGTGTCCTGCCTATGGGTCCAGCCATGCTGCAGGTCTCTGTTTCTCACTGGACACTGTCTAGCCACCCTGGCTTTTTTTTTTTTTTTTTAAGTTTTAAGAACACACAATATGTCTTCCTTCTTCTGAACCTTTGCACAGATTACTCCTTAGCTTGCAATGCACTTCTCCAAAGCCCACTTTTGTACCCTGATTAAATCCTACCTACCTTTCAAATTTTGCTAAAAGGTCATTTTAAAGCCCTTTCTGACTATACTCTATAAGAATGCTCCATCCTACAAAGTTCCATGGCATTTTATATTTTTCCTTATGTCACTTACCAAAATCAGTCATTATGTATTTATTAGTGCATTTACAGATTAATATCAGTGTTCTCCACCAAACTGGGATGGCAGGAACCATGTATCTCTTGTTGATCACTATATATCCAGTTTCTCTCATATATTCTGGCCCATAATATGTGCTCAATAAATATTAGTTTAATTAATTTTGAGATATAAGGGATGTGTCCAGCTTATTTTCTATACCATGAAGTACATCAAAACTATCTGAAATATTAAATAAAAATTTTGCCTCTATTCCTCATTGCTTTGACATTGGAAGTTATCTCTATAAAAGAAGATGTATATTTATGTTCTTTTAGATTACTGCACAAGTTTTCTGCCTTCTTTCTATTCACAGTCCACAGGAGAGTGTTAGATAAATAACCTCTTACTCTCCTGTAAGGAATCCAGATTCATAAAAATTTTAAGCTTTAACCCACAACAAATTTGGGAGAAGATAGATATATAAATAAATAGGTAGGTAGGTAGGTAGGTAGATAGATAGATAGACAGACAGACAGTGTATTTAGTTAGATGGGCTTGCTCATACATTTGTGGACCCACTGGAAATCAGTTGATTTGGGCATGGTTGGGGCAGCATGCAAGTTCACTTACAGCCTAGGCTCCGAGCTGATACACTGTTATGCCTCACTTTTTCTACTGGCCACAGCAAGTCACATGGCCAAACCAAAACTCAAGGGCCAGAGAAATATGCCCTGCTTCTTTAATATGAGGAACCACAGTCAAATATAAGGAACATGGGAAGGGAAAGGTTAAGGTTTAGGGTCAATATGCAGTGTACCACAAGAAGTGAGGAAATAACAACATCGAAGTATAACATATACATACTACCAGTTAGACACCGAAGTAGTCTAGCTAAGATGTAGGTGTTTTCATGGCACTTGTAAAGAATGTGTTCCCTATGTTATCCTATTTTATGTTGATCTGAAAAAATAATTATGACGTTTTGTGTTGATTCACTTTTTTGTTTTGCACTTATGTATTATGAAATGTATGCTGAGCACTCTTATTCTAGTCTTCAACTTCAAATGGGATAACATTTTTGTCTATTTAGCATAAATCATAGCACTAAAATCTACCCAAAATGTGACTGCTTCTCCATCCTATATCACTTTATTTACCATAAAATACACATATAATGAAAGTTTGAAAATATGATTCATCTCGTTCGGGAAAAAGAATTCTTCATTCCTGTGATGATAAGACTCAATTTTCAGTATGACTGGGGTCCATAAGATGGCAAAGGTTGAGAACCTCTGAACTCAATGCCTCCACAAAGTCCTGTATAGCTATTTGGATTTCAATTTGTAATTCACAATGATTCATATATTTCATAATTTCCAAATCAATATCTTGTTAGCCAACTATACTGGATCTGTAAGACTGGGCTGTATAAAAATAGTCTTTCTTAACTGTTTTCAGTCCCAATAACCATTTTTTAAATGTATTTATTCTGTTAGTGTCACAAATTATTATATGCTCCAGAGAAAACAAGGAAATTAAGCAATCTGCATTATATTACTTACAGTAGGAAACACCACATATTGAGCCACAAAAATTTAAAAATTGGACACTATATGGTATATTTAAAAGACAAATCAGTATAGGAGAAACTGAATGTATCAAATCTTTAAAAGGTTTAAGAACTGTAACCTGTGGGAGTGTCAATGAAAGTTCAGAGGAAAGTGAATGGCTATAATTAATACCTGTTAACTGCTTTTGGCCTTCAGGCTCACCCTGCCCAGTGATGCATAATAATTAGAAAACATTGCATTACCAGCTGGCATCAAAGGATTAAATGTGTGTAAAAGAGCTTTGAAAACTGTAAGTTATAAAACAGGAGAGCTGTTATTTTCATTATTAGTATGAAATGACGCACCAAGTGGGCAGGCCATTTGAAACTTCACTGATAAATATTAGTGATCAATAAACTTTGAATAATGTACACACACCAGCTAAGGGAATGTATAGGTTATCCCTCCCATTTATTATCAAAGCGCATGTCAAATTTGAGATTTGACTAAGAGTTTTCTAATTTTGTGAAAATAATGACACCAGTTTATTTTCAAATATAAACTCCTCAGAAAATTAATATGAATAAAAGAATATACTTTCCTTATATTTTTACAGAGGAGAAAGGAATCTTCAAAGCTGTACCATATATCTATTATGTTTATGCCTACTTGCAGATTTAAAAACAAAGTGAAACAATTAATTATCAGAGAGGCTCAAATATTGCCTACTGTCATGTTAACTATAAATATTGGATGTGGTATTTCAACATATGTCCGTCATATATTTTAGTCCCATATAGATATGAGACCTCTGACAGATGTAAAATCTCCAGCATTAATTCATTAAAGAGTAGATCAATAACCATTGGGTTTTCAATCAATTGTTGGATTTGCTTCTTGGGATGCTTTCCCATGTGACCTGATGACCACAGTACACCATTCTATACTCAATAGTTAAACATAATCTATTGACTTGCTTGTCCAAAGTGCTTATGACAGGCTTGTTCCATTCAGTCATCCATCCACCCATCCATCCATTCATTCAAATGCCTTCCATGTGCCAAGTATACAAACAATGACTAAACAATAGGATAATTATTTTAGTGAAGAATAGATCTACCTAGGAAAAGATGTAAAGTCATTTATCTGAAAATTTGTGGATGCATTTTCAGGAGTGTTCCAAGAACATTTAAGGAAGAGATATGATAGAGTGGTGGTTTGGGAGGAAACAGTGATGGTTCTTTACGCCTGGACAGTAAAGTACAAAGATTACAGCATATGAGAAACTGACAGACCAGATAATCAGAAGCCAGATAACTGTTTATTTTACTCAAATGTAAAAGGTAAAGAGTAATTGGTCTATAGAAAATACTGGATACTTCTAGATAATATGCTAGAAAAACACAAAGGCATCTTACTAGACCTCCCTACTGAAGCATGGGGGCCACAGAATAAAAAAATAAGCAATAATTTTTATCAGCTGTGAAAACTAGAGTTGTCTCCATCTTTCTGAAATATAATGGTTTTCTGCCAAGTAAAATATTGCCTGAATGAGACAGAATTCTATACAGAAATCAATGAGTAGAGGAAACTGTAACTGAAACCAGGACTGAGAGGGCTTAGAAAATGTCAGGCCAAGGCCAGTAGGGTGGAGCTTCCTTCAGGGTCAATGACCAGGAGAAGGCCAGAGGAGTGTTGGAATGTCAGCTATCTCCATTCATCAAAATAGACAAATAACAGAAAAGGAAAATGGTATTAAAAAAATCAGAGGAAACACTTTTAATAAAATCAATGAACAGCAAGAAGCAGGAGGCTAATGCAAGAAAAGTTTCAATTCATGTTCTCAATAATCAAGAAAATACTGTACTTTCTGATATCAAAGTAGACAGTCATGAAAATAGATGAGATTAGAGAGATGGCATGGAAGCTAAAAACTCAATTGTTAAATTAATAAATACAATGGAGACAGTATATAACACATACAACACATACAAGAACATGGATAATGCAATTAAAGGTTACAGGACAAACTTTTGAAATTTTCTCAGAATTCAAAATTAATAGGTAAATAAACATGATGAAAGAAAAGAGATTTGGGTGGCAACAATGTGTATGGATAGTAAGACAGCATGGTCAGTACTTAAAAAACAAAATGATATTTACTGCAATAAAGCAAGACACAACTCTTCAGATAAAAAGGGTTTCCTAAGTACCAAGTACTAGTAAGAAGAATGTAGTATTTTAATACAGAAATTATTCTTATTGATAGGTTATGATTTGGGGAGGAAGAAAAATAGACAGATGCCACATGATATCCTGAATTCTTTAAGATTTATTCATGTAGTATTCAGTAACATGGAAACAAGTGTCTACCAATTTTTAGACATACAGTGAATGGGAACAATGTTTTAAATATTTTATTTTTTTAAAGTATTGCATTTTAAAAGGCTTATTGTAAGCTACTTTCTTCACAGAATTAGAAAACTCTACTTTAAATTTCATATGGAACCAAAAAAGAGCCCACATAGCCAAGACAATCCTAAGCAAAAAGAACAAAGCTGGAGGTATCATGCTACCTGACTTCAAACTATGCTACAAGGCTACAGTAACCAAAACAGCATGGGACTGGTACCAAAACAGATATGTAGACCAATGGAACAGAACAGAGGCCTCAGAAATAATGCCACACATCTACAACCGTCTGATCTTTGACAAACCTGACAAAAACAAGCAACGGGGAAAGAATTCCCTATTTAATAAATGGTGTTGGGAAAACTGGCTAGCCATATGCAGAAAACTGAAACTGGACTCCTTCCTTACACCTTATACAAAAATTAACTCAAGATGGATTAAGGACTTAAATGTAAAACCTAAAACCATAAAGACCCTAGAAGAAAACCTAGGCAATACCATTCAGGACATAGTCATGGGCAAAAACTTCATGTCTAAAACACCAAAAGCAATGGCAACAAAAGCCAAAATTGACAAATGATATTTGACTAAACTAAAGAGCTTCTGCCCAGCAAAAGAAACTATCATCAGAGTGAACAGGCAACCTGAAGAATAGGGGAAAATTTTTGCAATCTATCCATCTGATAAAAGGCAAATATCTAGAATCTGCAAGGAACTTAAACAAATTTACAAGAAAAAAACAACTCCATCAAAAAGTGGGCAAAGGATATGAACAGACACTTCTCAAAAGAAGACATTTATGCGACCAACAGACACCTGAAAAAACGCTCATCATCACTGGTCATTAGAGAAATGCAAATGAACACCACAATGAGATACCATCTCACCCCAGTTAGAATGGTGATCATTAAAAAGTCTGGAAACAACAGATGTTGGAGAGGATGTGGAGAAATAGGAATGCTTTTACACTGTTGGTGGGAGTGTAATTTAGTTCAGCCAATGTGGAAGACAGTGTGGTGATTCCTCAAGGATCTAGAACCAGAAATACCTTTTGATCCAGCAATCCCATTACTGGGTATATACCCAAAGGATTACAAATCATTCTACTATAAAGACACATGCACACATATGTTTATTGCAGCACTGTTCACAATAGCAAAGATTTGGAACCAACCCAAATGCCCATCAATGATATACTGGATAAAGAAAATGTGGCACATATACACCATGGAATACTATGCAGCCATAAAAAAAGGATGAGCTCATGTCCTTTGCAGGGACATGGATGAAGCTGGAAACCATCATTCTCAGCAAAATAACACTGGAGCAGGAAACCAAACACCACATGTTCTCATTCATAAGTGGAAGTTGAATAATGAGAATACATGGACACAGGGAAGGGAACATCACACACCGGGTCCTGTTGGCGGGTTGGGGGAATAGGGGAGGGACAACATTAGGAGAAATACCTAATGTAGGTGATGGGTTGATGGGTGCAGCAAACCACCATGGCACATGTATACCCATGTAACAAACCTGCACATTCTGTATATGTATCCCAGAACTTAAAGTACAATTTTTTTAAAAAATTCACTTTTAAAAAGGGCTTAAAATTGCAGCAAATAAGAGAAAAAATTTACCTTAAAAAGATACAAAATCAATTGGTTTGGAATAAGACTTTTCTTCTATGGCATAAAATAACAGGAATCAATGGTTTGTGAAGGAAATGATTCTGATACAAGAATTGTATGTCCAATCAATTTATCTCACATGTTCAAAAGTTGCCGATAGTTTTCTTAGATAATCAAGAACTCAGAGAATGTGACATCTATATGCTGTTGCTGAGAAACTGTTCATACATATTCTAGCTAAGAGGTGAACCCAAATGAAGAAATCAACTATAAAAATTTCAGTATTGAAGAATTAATACTGATAACATAATCCAATACTCTTTGCAATTATAAATATGATAAATCTTATCATAATTAATAATTAAAATGTATTAATAAAGTTCTTAAACTTCAAAATAAATATGAAAATTATATCTAAACATGAATCACTTAAAAAGAAATATTACTAATCTGGACCTAAATCCCAGATAACATAAAAAATTGAGGTAAGTCCATCAATGATAGACTTGATTAAGAAAATGTGGCACATATACACCATGGAATACTATGCAGCAATAAAAAAGGATAAGTTCATGTCCTTTGCAGGGTCATGGATGAAGCTGTAAACCATCATTCTGAGCAAACTATCACAAGGACAAAAAACCCAACACTGCATGTTTTCACTCATGGGTGGGAATTGAACAATGAGAACACTTGGACACAGGGCAGGGAACATCACAGCCTGGGGTCTGTTGTGGGGTGAGGGGCAGGGGGAGGGATAGCATTAGGAGAAATACCTAATATAAATGACGAGTTAATGGGTACAGCAAGACAACATGGCACATGTATACCTATGTAACAAACCTGCACATTGTGCACATGTACCCTAGGAATTAAAGTATAATTTAAAAAAATTGAGATGGTAGAAAAGGAATAATTACACATCAAAGTTTCCATCATATTCAAGATAAATTATCGTCATGTTTTCATCACATTCAAAATAAATCATTGTCATCATATTCAAGATAAATCATTGTCATATTTTATGCTTTATATTTATAATTACAGAAATGTATTCAATTATATTCTGTATTTCCCAAACTTTCTCACAACAAAATGCTCTGTTTATAACATTAGAAAAATAGAAAATATCTGCAAATGCAAATGAATTAAAGGAAAAACAGAAAATCAAATTATTACTCTTGTGTTTTTTACATCTGCATCATTTATCTGAGTGCTGAAAATCTAGTGGAGCTTTTGTAAATCCTGGGATTTCCTTCCTTGCTTCTATATTGCCAAACACTACATTAATAAATCTTAAAGAATTTAGGATATCATGTGGCCTCTTGTCTGTTTTTCTTCTTTCCCAAATCATAACCTTTCCATAAGAATAATTTCTTTATTAAAAAAAAAAAACAACAACAACATTCTGATTGCATTAAACATCGCTGGACTTTAAAGAGTTACTTTGAAATTTAATCATGTATTCTTATGGAAACAGTGTTTGATCTAAAAAGAATGCTAAAAAGTAAACTATAGCACTCAAAGGTTTATGAGAAGCTATAGAGCTTTAAGCAGGTAGGGCCATGAAACAAAAGAATGAGAAAGCATGATAGAAGAGTATAGTTAAGGTTTAACCATAGTGGAATATACTGCTGTGCAGAATATACAGCTTGAAATCCTAGGTCTCATTTTTGAAAACCAATTACAGTTACTTAGGAAATGACAATTCTTTCTCTGAGACTTAGAAGTCACTTCCTAATGTTACTGCATGTCTTGTGACACTGGGACCTTAATGTGCTCTATATCATAAGTCTTACCATGCCTCTATTTTCATTTGATCAGAATATTAAATGCAATGCCATAACAAATCAGTTTTCTCTATCTATTAATCATAGACTCATTGGCCTGTCTAAAGTTCTTTCATAAAGAAAGAAACTGATGTTTTACAAAATATAAGCCACAGTTCTGAGGCTTACTTTTTACCTGTGTAAAGTTAAGATGTTAAATTAAGTGACCTCTGCAAGTCTCTAAGTCTCTCTGAGCTCCAAATTCTGTAATTCTACCATCTGGTCACCTCAGGCTTTAGAGTATAGTGAAGTACTTATCATGCAGACTAATTGAAAAGTATTTATGAATAGTAAAATAAAAGCATGTAAACATTTAGATTTTTTAATTAGTATAATCTTAACTAACACACGCTTAACTTTTAAACATATGATTTCCCATTCTTTTTCTTTTCCTACTCCATAAAACAAAGCATATCTCAAGTTAAGTAAACACATAGTCTTTTCAATGAACTTGTTTAAATTTGTAGCTTGGCAATTTGTCAAAATACTGAATCTAAGGCATGAAGAAAGAATCCGAGTCTTTTGCAGAAACTACAGAAAAGTAATTATAACTATAAATACTACATGCAATCTGCAGGTGATATAGTTGATTAGATCACAGTTACCATTGCAAAAAATGTGTCAAAACGTGACAATCCTTCACCAAATTAGACTGTGCTCTATCATACTGATGTCAAAAGCGTTTCAAGTTTTTGAAGATCATTTACATAGTAATTTATCTAAACAGCTATACTTAGAGATTCTATTACATTCATTACTCTATACTGTGCTCAGTAAATGTAACGAATATTTTATTTAAAGTAACATGTCAAACGACATAAAAATTTGACTCTCTATACCCACCTCCACCACCTTACTGGCACCCACATTAACTCAGATCATCCAAGCACCATATGTTACAAAGCAAGTGTTAATGAGATGTCAAGTTATACAGTTGAGACTTGTTACTTTGATGATCCCATGTTAGGCTTTTAAAAATGAAGCTAATTAAGCAGACCCTGAGTGTAAATTTCACTAGTATAAGGGGGAAAAATTTACATACTGAAACCGAGTTAGACTTTAATGTCCAGAGCTCTTGAAGGCTATAACCTAACTTGTGCAAATTTAAAAAGCTTCACCAAGGATAAGTTTAAAAGAACAAGATTAGAAACCTCACAGCTCAGGCTTCTTTGAGTTCTCAAAATGCATAGAATTTGCAGCTGCAAGGAAATCATGGAACTTTGGAAGGTGGAATTATTTTATAGCATTCATTTGTAGAAGTCTGGAAATAATAGAAATAGACAAAACAAATTTCTTTCCTCCTATTGGTCTAGGATTCATCACTATGGCTTTTTCTCATGGTTTTGCAGAAGGATCAAAGTATTTTAAGGAGCAAGAGAAAAAGGAACGTGTCTTTCAAAGTTTAATAAGATTAACAATATTATAAATTAATATTTGTATAGCACTTCAAAGTTTACAAACCATATTTTTGAAGGCTAGAAAACATCGGGGATGATATAGTCGAAAACAAACCCTCTGAGCTGAGAATGTTTAATGATTTTTCATAGGATTTTCCCCCTGATTGGAGACAAATAAATTATCAGGTTGATTCCTGCACAAGTAAGTTATTGTGCTTGCTAAATAGAATAAAATATATAGACTTTCCAATAACTGCAGTGAGACAGCCAACATTAAAAAAATAAACTTAGGAGAAAGAATTTCACTTCTTGTTAAAAAACATAGTGTTAGTAACTATACAGATCTTAATGAAAGAATCACACATCAAAACAAAAAATAAAGAGTTGAACTTCAAACAATAACATAGGCACAGTCTAAGAATAATCTACAAGAATATTATAAAACAATTAAGCCATGAGGCATCAGATCTCATTGGGGAAAAAAAAAAAGAATTATTAGCACCCAGGGAAAAAATGAAGCCACAACAAAGCAGAAGCACTCCCTTAGTCTCAACCACCAACTTTTCTCACCAACTTTTTCATTTTCTTTGTGGGAAAAAAAAAAAAAAAAAACTAGAAAATACCAAAACTCCACTTCATAGGATAATGTATTTATGTATAGGCTAGCTGTGTCACAAATGTAGTTCCTGCTGTGCAGTTTGTCTTCCCTTAGCCTCAATAGACCTTTTTGTTGTCATGAGAGGGTTTTGACTGAAAGAACTCCTTCAATTACTTTTATAGATGGATGTGAACTGGGTAGGACCTTGGAGATTGTTAACAGTTAAGATTTGGTGTGCTTAGTGGATAAAACATCTTAATCAAGTTTAATTATTTCCAAATATTTTTAAGTTATCACTAATATAATTATTTTCTGTTCACAAAAGTAATGTGGAATAGGTTTGTCAGACATTCTACTTTACAATAATGCTATTAAGTGACTTATTCAAGCTCATTCAATTTGTTATAACTTATTCTATATTAAGTACTATACACCTAGAACTAGTTTCAAATCTAGAACATCTTGCTTTAGTTTGTACCACACTGAAGGACTAAAAGTTTTTCAACTGAAAGCAACTTAATAGCTTTCACTCTTTCATTTAATTTTAAATTTCACTATTCTCAATACCAGGCCAAATTCTGCTAATTTTTTTTAATTCCAATGCTTAAATCTCCTGAATTTCATTTCAGATCATATTTTACATAAAATAATACAAACCCTACAATAATCAATGTGTAATTTATATGTTCAAATGTCAGTATTCACCCCTGATTTTCCCAGTTGACTTATCAGAAAAAGGTTTAGGGAAATACCATTATGTACCCACCAAAATGCCTAAAATGCTATTAAAAGTAATGGCCAAAACCACTACTTTTGCACCAACCTAATATTAACTGAAAAATTTAAGTGTTGATAAAAACATCTAGCATCCACGCTGTTCCTAAAAGTCATTTTGGAAAACTGGATAGCATTTGCTAAAGCTGGCAAAGCAATTTATTTCTTGCTGCATATGTAATAGAAACACACACACAGGAGCATCAAGAGGCATGTACAAGAAACTTCATGGTTCTGCTCATGACAGCATCACATTAGAAGCAACCTCCCACAAGCCAAATCCACCCACTGCTTATTTTGCAAATTTTCTTGACACAGTCACACCTCTTCACTTACCCATTGTCTATGGTTGCTGTCATTCTACAATGTCAAAATTGAGTAATTGCAGGGTAAAAAAATGTCCTGTAATGCCTAAAATGCTTCCTATCTTGCTATTTACAGAAGAAGTCTGATAACCCCTGATCTACAGTATATTAGCTTAAACATTTGTTGGCATAGTCATACAGTGAATACTATACAGCAGTGAAAACAAATGAACTACATGCAATAATATGGATAAATCTCACACAGATAATGTTGAGTGAAGACAGAAAATAGAAACAATATATACTGTATAATTCCATTTATGTAAATTTCAGAACATGGAAAAACTTATCTTTGGTGACACTGAATACCTCTGGGGAAAGAAAGGCAATAGCGATTGAAAGGGACATGAAGGAGTTTCTGGATGATGAAAATATTGTTAATATAAGTGTTGTTAGAAACATTTTAAAATAATTCATTTACATGTTCATTTATCTTTTGTATACTTTTTCAGTCTATATTATACTTTCCATAAAGCATAAAATTTTAAATACAAATTTTACACAGATGTAACCAAATGGAGAAAAATGTATCAGCCTTCTTTTCATAAGAAAAGTAATTGCTCAGCTACGTGGGGTGGGAAATGGGAATCAGATCCCCACTTCCACAGGGATATGGTAGACAGAATAACGAAATCACTTCCCTAATGATGTTCACATTCCAAAACCTGGAACCTATAAATATGTTAGCTTACAGGGGAAAGGGGACTTTGCAGATATTATTAAGGATAAAGACCCAATGTAATCATGCAAATCTTTAAGTGAAGAACACTTCCCAGCTACAGTCAAAAACCCAGAGGGGTGGCAGGAAAAGAAGTCAATCTACTGTTTCTGCCTTTGAAGGTGGAGGAAGGGGACCTTAAGTCAACAAATGTGAGTGGCCTCAAGAGGCTGGAAAAGGTAAGGAAACATCCTCTATTACAGCCTCGAGAAAGGAATTCAGCCCTACTGACACTGTAGTTTTACTTCAGGGAGAACCACGTTGGGATTATAACATGCAAAACTGTAAGATAATAAATGTATATGATTTAAACCATGAAGTTTGCAGTAAATTCTTAGAGGAATGATAGAAAATTCGGTCTAGAGACTAATAGGGGTGGTAGGAGAAGGGTCTGAAGGGAACAGCAGTGCCATTATAGGTTTTTCATGAAAAAAGAGAACTAATCATTCCAAGCAGCAGTTGGGGGGCTACTTCCACTGGTTGAAAAGACAACAGGATTTAGAGGTTAAAAATCCCCAGCCTCATTGTGATCTGTACGAATGTCTCCAGCCTAATTTTCAGGATCTCATTTCTTCCCAATAAATGCCTTAACTTTAATAGAAGACGATCTGAAAGGTTGAGAATTCAACTGGTGTTGTAATATGGTTACTTGCAGAATGAGATTCTAGGTTTGGTTTTCAGAAATCTCAGCCCTGTAGCTTCAGAAGATAAGAATTTCACTTAGGACAGATACAGAAGTTTTTATATCATTTATGTGGAACTTGAGCTAAAACTTTGAAGCCCTAGCTCATCCTTCCCTTTCCCCACTTTCTCTAGAGCAGTTAGAAGCAACCAGTTATCCCATCATACTTCTTAGTTTGAATAAAATCTTCTGAGGTAGCCAATACATGATCACCCAGAAACTCCCCTTCTATAGGCACTTGATTTGGCAATATTTTGCATATGTCTTTTGCCACATTATGTCATAAACAGTAAATGCCCTCTATACCACTGAAAACAGTGTCATAAATGTAAATCTAATTAGATTAGAGAACCAATTCCAAAAAAATCAGAGGCAAATTCAGAAACCTCATCCTTAAGGTACTGTCCTCTAGAATCACTTCTAGTACCAAAACTTATACCAGTAATGGTTCAGTGAGAAAATCAGAACCAGTAGAAAAAGTACATTAAGGGACTTTTACAAGAAACTGGATTACACACTGGTAAGGGATAATGAGGCAAATCCAAAAGCTATAGAGAAGGTTCATCAGGAAGGACATGCTGGAACTGACAGCCATGGGCTGAAGCGGCTGTCCAAAACTGAATTTCTTTTTCTTTTGGGGAAAACTTAGCTCTGGTTTTAAAGACTTTCAACGAATTAAATCAGGCCCATCTACATTATCTGGCATAATTCCTCTTACCTGAAGTCAATAGATAACGTATTTTATTCACATCTTCAAAATAGTGTGACAGCAACATCTAGATGAGTGTTTGATTGAATAACTATTCACTATAGCTTAGCCAAGTTGATACACCAAAAAGGCCATCACAAGGCATATGATCAAGTAATAGTAGCAGGTTGCCAAACTGCCTCCTTGGGATGGAGCAACAAACTGTAAACCCTTTATATAATACTTCATTCTTGAGTACTCCGTTACAGTTCAGAGTCAGGGATAGACTTCTCTAGGTAGTAGAGAGTTCATTGAAAACCGTCATGTTCACTCTTTCTTCTCTTCCTTTGTCCCTCAAATGGTCAGCCTTCCCTCAAATAAATGTTGAAGAAATACTTTTAAAATATGGATTTGAAGGGACACCAAGTTACTAGACTTTCCAAAATGTACACATGTCTCAATCTGGCCATGATTCTAACTGACAGATGCTACCTTATTTGGTCATACAGAAAGCAAAGCTACTTGTAAAACAACTGGCCAAAACTTAGGTAAATGATTTGTGTTAGTCATCTCAGGTTGCCATAACAGAATATCACAGACTACATTAATTTAAAAACAGGAATTAATTTTACACACTTCTGGAGACTGGAAGTTTCAGATCAAAACTGTCTGCAGGTTTGGTGTCTTCTGAGGTTTCTTTCTTGGTTTGTGGATGGCCACCTTATTTCTGTCTCCTCATATGGTCTTTTCTCTGTGTGTATGCCTGCTGTCAATCTGTGTGTCTACATTTCCTCTTCTTATAAGAAAACCACCTGGATGCATTGGTTCACACCTGTAATCCCAACACTTTGGGAGGTCGAGGCAGGAAAATCACTTTAGCCCAGGATTTTGAGACTAGCCTGGGCAATATAGAGAGACCCCCATCTCTACAAAATATAAAAATAAATTAGCTGTGCATGGTGACATGTGCCTGGGTTTCAGCTACTCAAGAGGCTGAGGTGGAAGAATCAATTGAGTCTGGAGGGTTGATGCTGCAGTGAGCTGTGATCATGCCACTGCACTCCAGCCTGGACCCTTTCTAAAAA
The DNA here is from genome assembly GCF_008728515.1 of Papio anubis. NCBI lineage: Eukaryota > Metazoa > Chordata > Mammalia > Primates > Cercopithecidae > Papio > Papio anubis. The sequence continues at coordinate 50,885,484 of NC_044988.1, read as the reverse complement.
CAAAAAGAGGAAGAGGAAGAAGAAGAAGAAGAGGAAGAGGAAGGAAGAAAGAAAGAAGAAGCAAGAAGAAGCAAGAAGCAAGAAACAGAAGCAGAAGAAAAGAAAATCAGATTGAATTAGTGCCCACCCTCCTAACTGCCTCACCCCTTTAAAGCTAATATCCCCAAATAAGGTCATATTTTGAGGTGCTGGGTATTAGGCCTTAAATATATGAATTTTGGAGGTGGACACAGTTTAGCCTATAATCTGATTCTTAAATTAATCAGCAGTTTAGGCATTTAGGGTGTTGATATATGTCCATCCACTTACTTGAAGGGAAAGAAAGTATTTACAATCTAGGGTAAAATGTGTAACATTCATGGTACCATTATAGTTCATATAAAATGTAAGAACTAATTCCTAGAACTAGTTCATAAATATGAATTATTTGAATTCAAATGGGAACTTCAAAACAAAATCCAAAACAGATTTCTTGTTTCAACTCAAAATTCTGAAATGTACCTCATTTACTCTTATCATTATGCAAAGCACACACTCATTACAAATTATGCATATATCATTATTCAAGAAGAAAGAAATAAGACCACCCAGAAAGGATCAAAACCAAAAGCTCACTTTAGTCATTCTTGGTCACATACCAGTATCACTTTTTGTACTGATCAATAAATATGAGGATGCTGGGTAATACCTTCTGTATAAACAAAGTGAATTGTAAATAGTGTGAATGTGATCTGAGGCCTATTGTAAACAGATTATCATTCAGCAATTAAATCCAGGATTTCTGTGATTCCTATTTTGTCTAACTTTTATTCCTTAAGCAAGAATTCACAATATATTTAGTAGGCACTCAAATGCATTGAAGTGAATTCAAATATTTATTGGAAATGTAAAAATTTTCCTTGTTCCATAATGTATTTAATATAAGTGTTTATTTACTTGATGTAATTAAATATAAAATAAGTTAAAAGCCCTCATTAAAACTTAGGTTGAAACTGAGCCACACCTTCTTTGAGAAAAATCTTCTTCCTAAACCTTTGTGAATATATGTTAGGCTTAGGGGCAGCAATAGGCCAAGGCAGGGCATAGCCACAGAGGACAAGGGTTCAGATCGCTTAGCACTAAGGGCTAATCTAACTCTCTTGTTAGGCCATATCTGCAATTTATGAAATCTTTTCAAAAACATCTGTGGGTGAATTCTGGCTCTTCTTTTATCCCATTTCTAAACCATAATAATAAATTATTTATGTTTACATTGAGTATACATTTATTAAAAACCTAATCTTTTTCTAACATACTTCACGGTGCTAGGAATGCAAAATCAAATATGGATCTTACTCCGTAGATTTTACTGCCTACCAGGTAGGATCCCAGCATTTTCATTTTTAACAATAAAAATTCTGCATCTTGGGAAGACCCTCAGGCAGGAAAACCAAGATAATTGGTTATACTGCTAACAGGAAATATAAGATTTCAAAAAATTTATCCTTCAGGTGCCAAGTGTTTATTATATTATGTGTTATTGAGTTATTTCAATGTTCGTTATTCCATTGGAACCTGTGGGATAAAGTGACTTTTGGCACAGATGTAGTTTTACTTGGATATGAGATGAACATCTTGAAGTCGATTATCAGGGGAGTAAAGTTGTATCATTTCAGTCAGAAATCAGAGACAGATCTCAGGAGGCATAGAGACAATTTCATTATTGGTTTCTTTGAACTCGTTCTGAAGGAAAGTAGCAGCAGGCCTTGTTAATGGAGTAAGGAGCACATGGAGGAGATCTAAAACCGAGTAGGAAGGTTTTCTCAGGGTAGACGCAAGCTGCAAGCTATCTTGTAAATCGTGTTATCTGATGTAAAGACTGGTGCAGCCTCACTGAAATATAGCAGCCTTGTATTTGTGTTATGGAAAGTCAGTGGTTCTGGCCCTTGCTTTGCTCTTGTACCTTTTCTTAAGAAGCTAAAAAACGGCCAGGCGCGGTGGCTCACGCCTGTAATCCCAGCACTTTGGGAGGCCAAGACGGGCGGATCACGAGGTCAGGAGATCGAGACCATCCTGGCTAACACGGTGAAACCACGTCTCTACTAAAAATACATTTAAAAAAATGAGCCCGGCGTGGTGGCGGGCGCCTGTAGTCCCAGCTACACGGGAGGCTGAGGCAGGAGAATGGTGTGAACCCGGGAGGCGGAGCTTGCAGTGAGTGGAGATCGTGCCACTGCACTTCAGCCTGGGCGACAGAGCAAGACTCCATCTCAAAAAAAAAAAAAAAAGAAGCTAAAAAACATATTTTAGAAAGCTATGTACCTTCTCCTACCCCTAAAATATCACACAATACACAATTTTAAAACTTCTTTATTATGTTCAGACAATCATGAAAGTAGAAAAGTAGCAAGAAACTTCATGCTAATGGTTCATTCATTACTTCTATTTATCAATGATTAACGTTTTGCCATATTTGTTCAAGTATTCTAAAATAGATTAGAAACATCATGGCATTTTTCTTCCTAAATACTTCAATATGTATCACTTAATAGTGAAGGGCATTTTCCACCATATTCTAATACCTAATAGCACTGCCATAAAAATTAACAAGTGAAATTCTTAAATATCATCTAATGTAAATCTAATATAACTCCGTATTCAAATTTCCATAATTGCACCAATAAGACTTTTTCTAATTATTTTGTTTAATGCAGAAGTCAAATAATATCCATACACTGCATTTGGTAGAAAAAAATTTTCCATATTATTTCAGGAAATGTTATTACTACCTAAAGCTCACATATAGTCCTAATTTTAAGAACCTGCATACTAAATCAAGATCCTGATGAGGTATTTAGCAATCTTGCTAAAAGGAAAAGAGATTCTTTCCTTTGAGGCCAGCAAGGTGGGACAACAGTAACAGTAAAATATACCCAACTAAAGATAAATCACTTATAATAGTCCATTTTCACATTGCTATGAAGAACTACCTGAAACTGGGTGATTTATAAAGAAAAGAGGTTTAACTGCCTCAAGTTCTGCAGGCTGTACAGAAAGCATGGCTGGGGAGGCCTCAGGAAACTTACAATCATGGCGGAAGGTGAAGGGGAAACTGGCATGTCCTACGTGGCTGGAGTAGGAAAAAGGGAAAAAGAGTGGGGAGGTGCTGCATATTTTTAAACAAGCAGCACTAGGGGGATGGTGCTAAAACAACAGAAACCACCCCAGTGATCCAATCACTTCCTACCAGGACCCTCCTGCAACACTGTGAATTACAATTCAACATGAGATCTGGGTGGAGACACAGAGCCAAACAGTATCATTCTGCCCCTGGCTCCTCCCAAATCTCATGTTCTTCTCACATTGCAAAATACAGTCATCCCTTCTCAACAGTTCCCTAAGACTTAACTCATTTAGCATTAACTCAAAAGTTCAAGTCCAAAGTCTCATCTGAGGCAAGTCAAGTCCCTTCCACCAGTAAACCTGTAAAATCAAAACAAGTCAGTTACTTCCAAGATAAAATGGGGTAGAGGCATTGGGTAAATGCTCCCTTTGCAAAAGGGATAAATCAGCCAAAACAAAGGCCTCCACGTCCCATGCAAGTCTGACCAGAAGGGCAGTCATTAAATCTTTAGGCTCCAAAACAATCTTCTTTGAATCCATGTCTCACATTGAAGCCACACTGAAGCAAGGGGTGGGCTCCCAAGACCTTGGGCAGCTCTGTCTCTGTGGCTCTGCAGGATACAGCCCCAGTGACTGCTTTCATGAGCTGGTATTGAGTGCCTGCAATTTTTCCAGGTACACAGTGCAAGATGTCGGTAGATCTATCGCTCTGGGTCTGAAGGACAGTAGCCCTCTTCTCACAGCTCCACTGTGCAGTGCCCCAGTGGGGACTCTGTCTGGGGGCTCCAATCCCACGTTTTCTCTCTGCACTGCCCTAGTAGAAGTTCTCCATGAGAACTCTTCCCCTTCAGCAGACTTCTGCCTAGACATCTAGGCATTTGCATACGTCATCTGAAATCTAGGCAGAGGCTCCCAAGCCTCAACTCTAATCCTGTGCACACCCACAGGTCCAACACCACATGGAAGCTGCCAAGGTTTGGGGCTTGAACCCTCTGAACTCACAGCCCAAGATGTACCTTGGCCACTTTTAGCCACAGCTGCAGGTGGAGCTGCTGTGATGCAGGGCACCATGTCCTAAGGCTGCACAGAGCAACAAGGCCCTGGGTCTGGCCCAAGAAACCATTTTTTCCTCCTAGGCCTCCAGGCCTGTGACTGGAGGGGATGCTGTGAAGATCTCTGAAACACCTTGGAGGCATTTTCCCCATTGTCTTGGCTATTAACATGCAACTCCTCTTTACTTATGCAAATTTCTACAGTCGGCTTGAATCTTTTCTACTACATGGTCAGGCTGCAAATTTTCCAAACGTTTATGCTTGGCTTCCTTTTTACATATAAGTTGTAGTTTCAGATCATCTCTTTGATCTCTTTGTGCTCGCATATGAGATTATGCTCTTAGAAGCAGCCAGATCACATCTTGAATGCTTTGCTTCAGATAAATTTCTTCTGCCAGATAATCTAAATCATTTCTCTCAAGTTCTAAGTTCACCAGATTCCTAGAGCAGGGGCACAATGCCATCAGTCTCTTGGCTAAAGCATAGCAAGAGTGACCTTTACTCTAGTTCCTGGTAAGTTCCTCATCTCCATCTGAGACCTCAGCCTGGACTTCACTTTCCCTATCACTATCGGCATTTTGGTCAAAACCATTCAACAAGTCTCTAGCAAGTTTCAAACTTTTCCTCACCTGCCTTTCTTCTGAGCTCTCCAAAATGTTTCAACATCTGCCCATTACCGAGTTCTAAAGTCACTTCCACATTTTCAGGTATCTGTATAGCAATGAACTGCCTCTCTAGTATCAATTATCTGTATTAGTCAATTTTCATGTTGTTATAAATAACTACCTGAGACTGGATAATTTATATTTTAAAAAGAGGTTTAATTGGCTCACAGTTTTGCAGGCTGTCCAGGAAGCATGGCTGGGGAGGCCTCAGGAAACTTACAGTCATGACAGAAGGCGAAGGGGAAGCCAGTATGTCCTACATTGCTGAAGAAGAAGGAAGGGAGAGGAGGTAGGTGCTACACACTTTTAAACAAGCAACATTAGGAGGATGGTGCTGAAACAACAGAGTACCCTCATGATCCAATCACCTCCAACCAGGCCTCTCCTGCAACACTGAGAATTACAATTCAAGGTGAGATTTGGGGAAGGTCAAGACTGGGGTATGATGGTCCAACTGATCTTTCTATGTGAAGCGTTTCCCTCCATTACAACACTCAGGGACAAAGTTTTATTTTATTAAGGGAAGTGGGCCTTGCCTTTCCAAAGGTCTGTCACAGATAATCTAACCCAAGGCAAAAAGTACCAGGTAAAGTAAAATGAGAAGAATTTTGGGTAATTAAGGCAATGGTGACCATGTAAAAGCAATATTCTCCATTTCTTCCCAAATAGAATAAACAATATCATAAAGCTGCAGAAAACACAATTAGAAGACAAGGGATATCAAAATTCAAATGACCTGTGAGTAGAAGAATAAATACCAAATGTCCTTTTTCCTACCTCTACTGTCTCAAAAATGTCCAATTAAAAATAAAATAAACCAACTTTCCTACAGGTAGAAGAGTGATATCTTGAAATAGAAATTTTGTAAGCTACTCAAACTCTTAAATTTGTTGTATAAATAAATTTAGAAGCACACACAAAAAAGTCCTTATCTATAAAAGTAGTACAATAAGTAAAACAGAAAATGAGAATTAAACGAAGTTAGTTGATAAAAATTTCTCCTCACTCTTTCCCCCAAAATGCTGAAGAAGAGATGTGTAATACAACACTTCAAACTGAATTAAATATATTCAAATAACTATTGGGGGATATGAGAGAACACTTCAAATCAGCAATTCAAAACCTAAGTCAGAAATTGACAAAAAAAAAAAAAAGAGAGAGAAAATCATAAAAACAAGAGTTGATTTTACTGAGAAAATCAATAAAAAGAAAGAAATTACATTAGAAAACTGTCTGCATTATCCTGTGTCCAAGGAAGGACCGATGTGAATGCAAACATTATAAGGCAAATAGAAGAAAAGGAGAAAAAAGGCCAAGAGAATAAAAAAAAAAGTAAAAATTTCAAAGAGAAAATGAAAGACAGGCAAATAAGAAATAATATATACACAGCTGAAGTTTCTGATGAAGAAAAATAATGTAACAAAACTAATATTTTAAACTATAATGAAAGAAAAATTTCTAAAAATTAAAAATAAAACACCTGACTCTGACAAAACCATACACATAGCAAGTAGATCAGTAGTTGCTATGGTTTGGAAGTTGGAGGGATGAGCTGATGAAACTCAGAGCATTTTCAGGACAATGAAACTATTCTGTGTGATACATAGTGGTGGTTACATAATACACATTTGTCAAAACCCATAGATACACAAAACACAGAAAGTTAACTCTATTGTAAATTATGAACTTTAGTTAATATGTCATTATTGTTTTATCAACTGTGACAAATGTATCACACTAAAACAATATATTAATAATAGAAAAAACTGTGAGAAGAGGGGAGATGAGGGGGAAGAGAAAATATATGGCAACTCTCAACCCTTTTTACTCAATTATTCTAGAAACCTAAAACTGTTCTTAAGAAGTTTATTAATATATATTTAAATATCTGATTCTATTTATTGCAAGGTCTCACTGATGACAAGGGAATACTGATATACAATGATAAATTCTAAGATATATTCTAGTAAGACTATAGATTTAAATATAAATAAAAAATCTTAGGGCCCCCATTTTAAAAGAAAGATCAAATATTTACACAAGGGACCATGAATTAGACTGCCATCATATTTCCCAAAAGCAACATACAAAGCAAAGTAATAATAAAAAGGCATTTTCAACAAACTCAAGGTATAAAAGTATGAATAAAATATTGTATACCCTTCAAGTATCAAGCTATAGAAAACGGATTTTAAATTGCAAGAGTTTTAAAAATTCTGTACCCATAAGCCATTCTTTCGGAATCTACTGGAAGATAAACCTCAATAACCAAAAGTTGACTGATACAAATTCAAGAGCTATATCTAAAGCAAAATAATGTTGGAAAGCTAAAAGATGGGCAATAATATAGCAAATAAATAAAAACAACAAGAAATCAGGGATAATAATACTGATAACAAAGTAAAAATTAAACCAAAAATAAAATGATTAAATGCAAAAAGTACTCTTAGCACTATTTCAGCACAATTCAAAATGTGATGTAACAACATTGAAGATCTATGCAAATATTGATGCAATGGCTATACAACATTAAATATTATACCAATCTTTAAAGAGCAAAAAACTACAAAGCATGAAAAAGACATAAATACCAACACATTAATAATAGGAAAATGTAATATGTCACACTCATTAACAAAGAGATCAAGGGAAAGGGTTGGATATGAATAATATAACCAATATAATCATGAATACTTAAAAATTTTTATATGTTCATAAAAGAAAATGCACTGTTGTTTCAAGCACCTATGGAACATTTACAAAAGATTATACATTAAGTCACAAAGAAGATATTAGTGAGTTTCATAAAATAGAAATATTAATGCAAAATTCACAGATCCCAAAACATATGATAAATTCTTTGAAAAAATAAGTGAAACCATCTTATCATCCAGAAATTATTTTTATTTAAAAATCTCCTCTGAGCAAAGAGAATTATATACCAAACTAACAGATTTTTTCCCAAAATATCATAGTTAAAATGCTACAAATGAGGATCTGTGAGACATATTTAAAGCAATGATGAGAAGAAAATCTACAGCCTTTATTACTTTGACCAATAAAAATGAAAGATAAAAGTAAATGAGATAAATTTGCAACTCACAGAGGTAGAATAAAAACAAGAAAATAAACCAAATGAAGACATGAGGTAAGAAATATATAGATAAAATCAGAAATTAATAAGGCAGAGAATAGAAAATTAGACTTCAAATAATCATTTTTAGAAAAAATAGGTGAACCAAAATAAAATGAGAAATCATAAATTTTAAAATGAGAAATTATAGTGAGAAACAATAATTTAAACATAATTTTTTTTTTTTTTGGAGACGGAGTCTTGCTCTGTTGCCCAGGCTGGAGTGCAGTGGCGCATCTCAGCTCACCGCAAGCTCTGCCTCCCAGGTTCACGCCATTCTCCTGCCTCAGCCTCCCGAGTAGCTGAGACTACAAGCGCCTGCCACCACGCCCGGCTAATTTTTTTTTGTATTTTTAGTAGAGACGGGGTTTCACCATGTTAGCCAGGATGATCACGATCGCCTGACCTCGTGATCCGCCTGCCTTGGCCTCCCAAAGTGCTGGGATTACAGGCGTGAGCCACCACGCCCAGCCTAAACATAATATTTTTATGAGAAACTACTTTGTAACTTTGACATAATTTAATTTGAATACATAAACAGATAAGTTATTGAAGAACTAGTGTTTACTAAACTTGACCACATCAGTGAAAGAAGGCATAAATTGGATATTTTCCCAGGAAGAAACAGTAAGTTTTCCAAGAACTACCCGACCATGCAGTACCAAACAAAGATGACTCAAAAGTAAACTTGTACAAACTTTCAAAAATTAGATAGTCTCAATGCTACATAAATTGTTCCAGAACATTTAAAATACAGAAAATCAAGTAAAATATTGATAAAATGCTAAAAAAAAGAAAATTGCAGATCAATATAATGTATGGATATTGATGTAAAATTCTAACTAAAATATTAGCAAACAAAATAAATACTACTTTAAGAAAGTAAAATTTAATCCAGAAATGCAAACTGACTCAATATTGAATATTATTAATAATGATAGACCATTAATATAATACAATATCTTAAAGATCTAAGGGAGAAAGTAATTTCATCATGTGTAGAGATGCTTTAAAGCCTTTGACAAAATTCAACACCAGTGTCTGATAAAATATTCAACAAAATAACAATAAAAGTGTGCTTTATTCACATGATAAAATATATCAAAAGCCAGTATCTTACTAAGACAAAACTCTAGAAGCATTTCCATTAACACAAAAAACAAGATATGGTTGACCACTGTCTTCACTACTATGCAACATTGAAATTTGTGTGTTAACCAAGGCAAGTAAGCAAAACAAGTCAATTAAAGGCATAAAAAATGGTAAAGAGGAAGTAAAACTATCTCTGTTTGCAGAGGGTATGATTACAAAAGCCTTTAGAGAATCAATAATAGTAACTCAAACTATAAAATAATTTATTAAACTAGCAGGCAATTGTCATAAAGAAATCAACAACAGCCAGGTCACAACAGCCAAGTGAAAATAGATTAAGAACCTCCAAAAAGTATCTCCTCGTAAAAACAAAATGTTTGACCAAAAAATGTCAAAATACACCTTTCAGAACTCTGGGCATTAAAGTCTTGCAGCAATCTATGAAATATGTACTCAAGAAAAACAACTCACTGGTGACATCTGTGGTGTTTTAACTTAACCCAATCCTATGGGTTAAGTGCTTTTCAATTCCACAGTAGCATTGAAAAATTACAACCTGCATTTTTTGTACTTTAAAGATAGAACACAGCTGGACCTTTCAAAACCCCATTAGCAGAGAACTTTTATTATTTGACCTCTCTGGACCTGGTTTGGACTTCCCCCAGTACAAAAAGCTCTTTTTCCCCAGATGAGAAGGTGTTGCTGAAAACAATTTCAGGCAAGTGATTAACTTTGCAGCTGCCTAAAACAGTTGATAACAATTGAGAGAAATAACAGACTAACCAAAAAGCTTAAAAAGGAAAAGCCTGGGGAATAAAATTTCCATAGGGGTTTTGAAAGCTCTGACATGTACCTGGCAATCTAGAAGTTCACATCCATGCTCAGAGCTGTGCACAGTTTTGCATATGTTCAGTCAGGAAAGACATGCAGAGGCTGCTCAAGAGGTTGTATGCAAGCAGCAAATGTAGATTAAACAAGATATCAACAGTTTCACTGAGTGTTAAATTCACGCCCTAAAGTGCACAGAGAGCCACTTGGCAAAGACTGGGAGACTTACTGGTTTCAGGAACTCAAAAAAAAATTTCTTTCCAATTATTAACTCACAACTAAGCTAACAAAACAGAGACTTCAGGTTTACACATGACAAAGAATACAGACTTCATAAAATCAATTTAGAAAAGTCACACACATATACAAGAACTACTACTACTGAAATTGCCTTTGCAGAATTATGACAGTAAGGGAAATCTGACATACTTGATTCCATCTTGCTTCTAACCTCCAAGCTATTCTTGGTCATTCCTAAGCATAGAGCAAGCTAACTTTGGGAGGAATTTAGTTCATACTTTTACCTTAAAACAAAAATGATAATAGCCCTTCCCAAAACTAAACTGCCTTTGTAAAACTAACAAAAGTCTACAATGTTTGGATTATAAGAGTGGCTTGAATTCTGATAAAATAGGTATAGTTTCTATAATGTCTTACTGCTCAGAGGTCATGTGGCCAGTAAGCACAAGATCTGTGAGTTTCTGAATTGCTCCTATAGATAACATCACTATTGAAGAAACTAAAATTGGTTTTTTGACATATCTTTCAGAATGACCCCACCCAGACTCACGACTTATGACTCAACTGATCCTGTGGCCCCACCCAAGGATAGAATCAGCACAGGAGGAACACATTCAACACCCCTATAGTTTTACCCCCCAACCAATCGGCAGCAACCATTCTGTTTTCCACACCCCTATAATTTCATTCCATTAACCAATAAGCAGCACCCATTTCCTAGCTCCCTGTCCACCAAATTGTCCATAAAAACTTTAAACTCCAATCCTTCAGGAAGACTAAATTTGTGTCATAACTCCAATTCTCCCATATGTGGGCCCACAATATGTCAATTAAACTCTCTACTGCAATACCATAGCCTCAGTAGACTGATTTTTGTATGTGCAGTGAGCAGGAAGAAACTGCTAGGCAATTATAATACAACAAACAATAACAAAAAAACCTTGGGAGAGGTAAAACCTGATTATCAGAATTCTTACATTATATTATTTATAACATCAAATTTTCAACAAATTATGAGAAATGCAAAGAAATAAGAAACAATAGTCCATACTCAGGAAAATAGTTACTTGAAATTGTTCCTGAAACCCAGACATTGAATTTAGTCTAAGGGACATTTGGAGTCTTTCAGGCTGAAATTAAAGGCCATTATACAGTAACTCAAATCCGCATGAAGAAATAGAGTCCCAGTAAATATAATAAGATCAGCATGGAAATTTAAAACTTAGAAAACATTATAAATCCAATTAGACTTGATGTAAATCTACAAAGCACTCTGATACATCCTACAGATTAGGGTGGCTGTTGTGAGCGGTGGGAAGTGAGGTCTGAGAGATAGCAGGGCCCACATCCAGATGCGGTCTTATAGGCCAAGATAAAGATTGGATTTTATTCTGAACAGAACGGAATGAAATTATGTAGGATCTTTCTGCCAATTGTATGTAAGTGCATCAGGACAGGGGATGTAGGGTGAGGGGGACACTGGAAGAAAAGATACCAACTAGTTGCAGAGGTCTGGGTGAAAATTGATGGTGGCTTGGACCAAAGTTTTAGCAACACAGATCAGAAGAAGTGGCAGGATTTGGGACATATTTTAGAGGTACAGCCAACAGGATTTGCTGAGAGATTAGATATAAATTATGTAGGAAGAAGAAGAAGAATCATAAATAACCCCTAGGATTTTGGCCTGAGCAGTTGAATGGATGATGATTATGCCCTTGGTGGAGCTTGTGGGGGAACATATTTGCAGACAGATAATTGACAATTCAATTTTGATTACATATGTTTGATATGGCACTCGAAGGAAAGTGTTTTTGTAATTCACTTACCTTATTAGTCATATATTCTTTTGTCTCCTGATTAATAGGTTCCCTTGGCAAACCATTAACCAAACTAGTAATACCTATCAATAGTAAGCTAATCCACAAGATAGTGACTGTGCAGTAAGCTGAATCCTACATCAAAACAAGCCACAAGTTCAAGCTGAAGTATGAACCACATCCAATTGTCATGAGGCCATGTTCAACAAATGCTGTTGAGGTGAATTACTGAATAATATTAAGAGAAAGATCCCATGAATTCCAAATAATCTGATCCCGCCCAAGTAGCTGAATAATTGCCCACACCCTCAATCATATGGAATATGGGACTTATTGCCAACTACATTTGAAACATCCTTGAAGACAGATGTCTATTGTTCCTACACAATTTTCCAGATAAAAGTGAAATTGGTTCACATTGTTTCCTTTGAAGGTATTCCTTGACCCTTCCCCACTACACAAGTTGGGTGAAATGCCCTTTTCTTATATGATCCATAGCACTCTCACCATCACATTTAGTCCACTTACTGTTTACTGTCTGCTCTCCTGCTAGATTGGATATCAGTTGAGAGCAAGAGCTGTGTCTACCCTCTACCATACCCCAAAGCCATCCAAACAGCATCCAAAGAAGAGGATGTTGGCTCCCAGGTATTAAATATTTCTATCCCATGAGAAAAGCTATTCCTGCAGTAGAAAATAGTCTCTCAAATCACTTAGCTGCAGGGGGGCGGGGAGGAAGGCAAACAAAAACCCTTTTAGCTAACCAAATCAGTCCTTTTATTCTGATTGTATAGATATAAAACAATTTGATTAAACATAACATACCTGGGAGGTTTTCCTATTATGAAACAATTCACTGGTCATATTGATTTCAAAATTCAAGGTATATTTCTCATTGTATTTAATTAATATATTGATTATTCCCTGAAAGATTAATTCATTTTGAAAGGGTTGACCAACCCAGGTTCTGATTTCACAGGCAATAGTGAATACTCCTTTGTGTAGACCCTTTGGGAGGTAGCCAATCGCCCTCTCCTGGTAACAAACTTGAACTCACTGCATTTAATTTAATTCAAACTCCAACCCTATGAATTGGCATTTTATGGTTTGTTTCATTACTAACTTACTAACAGCAAAATCTGTCGTTGTTAATGGTTGGTCAAAAACAACCATTATTTTCCTTTAATTATTTGCTTTAAAAAATGTATTGCCTTAGTAATTTCAATATTAATTGAGCCAAAAATGTATACATTGAAATGCATTTTCAATTTTATTATAAAATGTAATGAGAAAATTATATTTTATATGATACCAACTCAATTTACACAAAGCTTTTCTGGAAAATAAACATTCCATGAAATAATTATTACTTATAATACATTGACTGGATTTATAATTGTACCTACTCTTCAATTGCAATATAATATTTATAATAAAATACGAGTAGCCAAAGTTTGTCTCTTCTATTGACTGTGTTGCTTTATATGCAGATGTGTTAGTTCTTTTTAGACATTTCATTTTGGATCATGTTTGTAGAACTTAGAAGTATGCCACGTCATAAAATGAGTAACATCAAAACTGAGGACCTCTCCCTCTGCCATTGTTTCATGCTGCATTCTACCCATCCCAATTCTCCACCATACACATGTTCAGTCAGACACACACACACACACACACACATACACATACACACAACTGGTTTCTTCATCTCTGACAGTCTACAAAATTACATCAGATAATAAGCACGTTGTTAAATGTGGAAGCATATACCTCTACTCTACTCTTGCTCTCTGGATGATTAACTGAATTCAACTGTGATCACAAATGCCTAAACTGTGATATTCCTAGCTATCTCACAAAGCAGCCTGGGCTAAGTGGAGTTGGATGACATTACTGGATAATCATCTCTCAATGTTCTTTTCTAAGAAGAGAATATTTGGAATGGGTGTTAAGCCAGAAAGATTAATCTGGAAATGATTGCAGCAGTTCCTTTTCCTTTAAGGGAGCTGGTTAAAAGGGATTCTAGGCAAAATTTTCTCAGACACTTTCAAACACACTAAAGAAGTTAACTTCGTATTCCCCAATGATTTTTCTTGAAGAAGTTCATTTCCCTTAATCCATTTTCTTCATCACACCTCACCTCCCAAACTACTGCCTGTTTTGAATAAGATATTAAAAAGCTAACCAGTAGTGCCTAAGAAGTGCATGAGCTCCCTCTTGTGGGTCTTGGAAGTTACTTCTGAAACTTGGAACTCCCACAACTGGAAGTCCGGGTGGAAGAACTTGTAATTTAGTCTTTGTCTCCAAGAGAAGGTGTGATGTCTTGGCCCGTCTTCACCAACTAACAATTCATATTTCAAGCTATGCTTATTTTCACCAGCTACTTCTCTTGACTCTTCAAATTGATAGAAGCATTATTAGCATGAAAAATAAAAGTTGTATTGAAGATTTATTTATATAGCCTTAACACTAGTAATTCGGTTGCAACAATAAATGCCTACCATTTGCTTCACTAAATTTACATTTAATAAAGTATATTTTGTGTAACATTATTTCACTTAAATTACACAACAACTCTGAAAATGTGGTATTATCATTCTCAGTTTCAGGTTTGGATTTAGCAGGAAACAAAAATAAACCTGCATCTTCTGGTACCAAATCCAAAATTCTTTCCATCCAATCCTTTCCCTTCCACATTCTCAGTCTTGCAATTCCTCCCCCCAGGGTGAGATTCTTTCTCAAGTTTTAAAGTCTTGGATCACAATCCTAATGTCTCATTTTTCAAAACTTTTATGCCAGATATAAAATAGTAAAACTTTTTTTTTTAAGCCTGGCTTAGAAGGCAGATGTTTCAATTTTTAAAAGTACAACAGTTAAAACTAGTATCCCTCTCTGAAGTGAAAATATTTTTAAACAACATTTTAAGATAATTTTGGTAAGTATGGGACTATGTTTGGGAACATGTTTGAAAATCATCTCTCAAAAATTGGAAACTTAAGATTTTCACTCCTATAGTCCTTTTCGCTTGATTATGCAGAAGCAACTACCAGATTTTAAGGAAAGTAGGTTGAAATCTCATTTATGCAAACAAGGTCATTGACTGAATCTTGATCAAATGATAAATGATACCTGTTACACACCAGGAAATGCATTGTAAGACTCATTACAGGGAGCTAAGTGACATTTTACTTATCCCCTGACTTCCCCAGTTCAATTTATGTATTCCTACAGCCAGACGCCATTATTGAATCTGAAAACCAACTCTTTCAATTGCTGAATGTGTCCTTGCATGGGTTATTTGACCTCTCTGAGACTTTGTTTTGTTGTTTGTAAAGTTAAGGTAAGTGTAGAACTTACCTCATAGGGTTATAGTAAGGACTGAATGGCCCAATGTATGAAAAGTGCTTAACAGTATCTGGTACAAATTAAGAAATCTTTTTTTTTTCTTCTTTTTGTGAGACGGAGTCTCGCTTCACTCTTGTTGCCCAGGCTGGAGTGCAGTGGCGCGATCTGGGCTCACTGCTACCTCTGTCTCCCGGGTTCAAGCAATTCTCCTGCCTCAGTCTCCTGAGTAGCTGAAATTACAGGCACCCACCCCCACACCTGGCTAATTTTTGTAGTTTTGGTAGAGATGGGTTTTCACCAAGTTGGCCAGGCTGGTCTTTGAACTGCTGACCTCAAGTGATCCGCCCGCCTTGGCCTCCCAAAGTGCTGGGATTACAGGCATGAGCCACCGTGTCTGGCCTGTAATTCTTAATGGTAATATTAATGTTATTAATCTATGAACTCTACACATGCCTAAGTTTTTGCTGCTTGTGTACCATTCCTGATATCCAAACATCTTACCTAATTTTTTACCTCTCTTGGTACATACCTATTTGTCCTGGTCTCTTATTCTTTGTTCTTTCTTGGTTGCCTTTTGTCATACACTGTGGCCCTTAATAGTGACTTATAGTGCCTCGCTGAGCTTCCCTGCCAAGCTGACTTCCATTGCCTTAGTCACTGGCCCTGCCACATCCTCCCTGGTACAGAAGAAACTCCTAATCCTTACTCTTAAGACAAACTTACATTGCTGCTTCACCCTTTTTGTCTTGTATGAAATCAAGACAAGGATATGGGTACCAACTCTTGAATTATAGGTCTCTTCTGATAAACAACCTTTTCCTATACTTTTATAATATTAGCCATCCAATTTACAAGTCAGATTAATAGAAATCCAGCAAGACAAGATACCATTTAGTCATTCATTCAGTCATTACTTATCTATTTAGACACAATGAAGATGAAAAAGCCTACTGCAACCAGAGTAAAGATTGCTCCTCAATCCCAACTACTTTCTTCCTTCTTATCTCCATACCCATGACTCAAAAGAGCATAAACATGTAGAGGAGTGATACATGTAGAGTATTAGAACACTCATGGGAATGTTGAAAATCTCAAAAATATAAGAGAATGTCATGAACTTGCCTCAAACAAAAGGAAAGATCAAACCCCACAAAAAGGGGGGACATAAAGCAGGAATTTTAGAAGTACCAAAATAATTAATAAGAGCCAAGATACATGAAAATGCGTTTAGGTGGTATGCGAAACAAAGAGAAGGCATTTCTGCATAATGAACATTCATTTAGGGATCACACAGAGATTTTGGCAGTGATGCCCCACACCCTTTGGTAGTGAAAAGAAAGGAATTCACTAGATTAAAACAAACATTGATGACTTTTCCATGATATTCCCCTTTCCGTTCTGGTTTGAATTTATTCACCAGGAATATTGAATAAAGAACCACTTAGACATGATCTCAAAGACATGTGCACACCCACATTCATGGCAGCATTTCATACAGTAGCCAGTAGATGCAACCCAATGTCCATCAACAAATAAATGGATAAAGAAAATGTGGTATATATATACAATAGAATATTATGGGCCTTAAAAAAGAACGAAATCCTATTACATACTACGACACAGGTGAACCTTGAGGACATTAGCCTAAATGAAATAGGCCAGTCACAGAAGACAAATACTGTATGATTTCATTTATATGAGGTATTTAAAGGAATCCAATTCATAGAAACAAAAAGTAGAATGGTAGTTTCCAGGAACTAGAGGGGAGGGGAAAATGGGGAGTTGTTCAATGGATACAGAGCTGCCATTTTACAAGATAAAAAGTTCTGGAGATCTGTTGTAAAACAACATGAAAATACTTAACACCACTGAGCTGCACACTTAAAATGGTTAAGATGGTAAATTTTAAGTTATGTGTTTCTTACCACCATTTTTTAGAAAATTGTTTATTGAACCTTTTGCAGCTGTGTATGTGTGTGTGCATGCATGTTTTCTTTTAGTCGAGATGAGTAAATTGCAGTAAACAACCTCCACAACTACCCCAAGCAATGGTAGTCTATCATGACCCTTCAATGTGGATGATATAGTGGCTAGGGAAACAAAGGACAATCTCCTCTTTCTCCCTCCACAGAGAAGAACGTACAGGTACACCTTACAGACCAAAGATAGCAAGCCTGCTGCTATGTTACAAGGATTAAAAGCAAATTCTATATAAGGTTGCATCCCTCATTCACTATGGCAACATGTGAAGTTGATTTGCAAGTGGTAAAGAGCATTCCTATCGTACTATATTAATCAGGGTCCAAGCTCCATTTTTTTTTTCAGTATGCCCAAAAAAGTCTTTAGCCACCCATCCTCCAAAGTCTCAGTGCCTCCCCCACACCCCACCACACACATACATGCTATTCTAAAGCATCTCAGGATTCTCTTAAATAAAACTCTATTTCACCATTATGATGACACTTCTGATAATTTTATAACTTTTGGACATTTAATCCATATAATGGCTGTATTCATTTTTGTTGATGTTCTTGCTATTTTTATAATGTCATATATGTACCTATATATATTATGAGACATATCCAACTTGGCCAACTTTTGTGTTTTTTCTTTAGTAAATACAGCAGGCATGAATGTAACTCATTATCATTATATATCACAGGCTGAAATCTTTGAAAATGCAAAAGTCATTTTATAAATTTCTGTTAGGTAAATTTTTCTGCCTTTCTAAAGCCTCAACTGTAGATGCTGGTGTTTTCTGACTCTCTTTTGAGACAAATTTCATTTTAGGATTAATCACCTCATAGCAGATGGCAGCTTCATAAACTCTTACAGCCAAGTAGCAGGCACTCTGCTAAGCACTTTACAAACAGTATCTTTTTCATTCCTCACAGTAAGCCTATGAGAAAGGTATTATCATTATTAACCCTAATTTATGAATAAGAAAATTGAGATTAGAGAGATTAAATAGATTACCCATGCTCTGGTTTCTCTTCAGATCGTATAAATCTTTCACCCTTTACTAAATAGGTTACTCAAAGTTACATAATAAGTAGAAGAGCAAAGATTGTAACTCATTGACCATAAACTTTCTGTTTAGTCCAGACTCTTGCAGAAAACTTGGGTTTAATTCGTTGTTCATTTCACCAAACAAGACTATAACCTTCTCAGTAGATATCAAAATGTCTGGGTACATTCATCATTTGTTCAGTCATTGCTTTATTCATTCAATAAGAATTATTCTAGGTACTAGGTACAGCTATGAACACACATCCTACTCTCATGGAACTCATGGTCTAGTCCATATTGAAGGGGCTCTAGTATCTGCATTGATGAGAAGAATTCTCATAGAAGGACAGGGCTCTTTGTCTTCCACGCTAGGATCAGAGAGCCAGTGCAAGACAGGTTTCATGTTGTATGCTATAGAAAAAAGCAATCACTCCTTGTGAAGAATAGTGTTTCCTCTTTTCCATTTGTATCAAAGTTTACAGACACAACTTACCTAAGTTACATGAATTTTTACAAATATGTCCTATGATATAGATTTAGTTGTGTATGAGTGTGACTTTTTTAAAAGAAGCGTATATTCTGACTGTTCACATATCTTCTTAAAATCTTAAAGATAAATATATTAGGAGTATAGTTGGTACTCTTTTCCCCTACATTCCTTTCTTTTCACTTGCTCATTTGTGAGTTCAAAGAAGTTCCTTATTCAACAAATGGGCTTTCACAAAACATGCAATGATAAGAGACAAAGCCAGTATCTTGACAAATGGAGATTTATTTTTCTCAGCACAACAGATTAAAAGAAAAAATGGTTAGAGCCTCCAAGTGAAAAACCCTGAAGGGGAACCACTCATAAGTTCACAAGTCTTAAAACTTCAGAATTGCCAACTCGTCAACTTTCATGCCCCATTAAATGTGCAGACTCAAAAATCCTGGATTTACCCTTGTTTTGTTTAATAAGGGTTGATTAGCTTTGCAGTTCAGCCATATAGTTCTTATGCTTTGCTCTGAAAGAATACCCATCTACTTACTGCCACTTAAAAATTCTTACTTTCTTTATAATAGCCTTTTTGGTTAATTTCAATCGGGAAGAAGAGACAATATCTCACAGCACCATTTAACACAAACTCAGTCTACAAGTACACTAAGGAGCAAGCAATCGTTTCAGCTTGTAGTTAATGAATCAAAGTTTAAGACGACAAATTGGCTCGCTGAGGCAAAATAGTTAATTAACTTTTAGTCAGAAATATTCATCTTGCTTTCCTGGCATAAACAAGTCTCATAAACTCTGTTTACTTACTCAAGTGTTTTTCTTCTCTTCTACGTCCCTAGGCATCGTTCAGAGCTCTTAATATATCATGTCAGACTATCTTCATAATTTTCATCCAATTTTTTAAGTTTTCAGCCTCTAAGACAAAAAAAAAATACATCCCCTCATTAATCTGGGTTCTGTAACAGTGGAGTACACATTAAAAACAAAAAAGAAAAGAAAACCTCCAACATTAAATTCGATAGGCTCCATGACTTTGGAGGCTAATTGAATCAGACTTCGTGTTTCTTAAAGTAAACACATTAATTTCAGATGTTCAGTTAACTCAGTTTGTTTAGCCTGTCAGGTAAAACTACAGACTAATGTAGCAGTGACTGGCGTGTCCAATTAGCAAAGACGTTTAATGGCAACTACTCCAGACCCTCTTGCCTCTGGTACTTTACAGATGTACCATTTCCTTAAAACAAAATTTTAAATATTAGCTAATAAGATAACTATGTCAATGGCTTTGATGAATATATACCTGAACAGTGATTACATTATATACTCCTTAACCAATCTTCCAAACTGGCCTTTTGCTAATTTTTTCCCCAATTTTCATGTTTCTTCTGGAGAGAACACTCATACTTTCACTGGCAACAACATCTATTTGTTATCCTCTGTCATTGCCTGTGTTTTCTAAAGGAAGACTGTCTGCTACAGTGAATGCTTACTTTTAACAGCTACTAACAATAAATGCTGCTTAAAATTTTTTCTTTGCAGTGTTGCCACAAAGTTTACATTTTTTTTCCTAGCTCTGTGCCAGTTTTCTTAAGCCTCAAGTCATCATCATTTTATGAGATGTTTTTTCCAAAAGCAAATTATAGGTTCATAAATTAAGTAAGTGTTGGACCAGAAATGGTGCTTATTTTTGAAATGACTCATTTGCGTGTCTGTATGAAAAGTCAGGTAAATGCCTTCCTACATACATTTAGAGACAAACATAGTGTGCCAGAGAAAGCAACCCTCAACTAAAATATAAATTTTGCTCCCATAAAGTTTATTTGTATGTTGTCATATTTTCCCATAAGTTAAACATATTTAAACTTATGTAAGTATTTAACTTATGTGAGTTAAACATATTTTCCCATAAAACCAATCCAAAATAAGGTTGATATTGTTTAAGTCAACAAACATTTATCTGACTCCTACAATGCACCAGGTGAAGTTCTAAGAGCCAGGAGTACTAAGATGAATCAGACAGGGTGCTGTCCTCAGGATTTACAAGGTAATAGGACAGAATTTATTTTTATGGGAAATGTACTCAAAGCTTCTCCTTAAGAGTCTAAGTATGTGGTTTTTTTTCACTCTACAGATGGATACTCATATACCTCTAGCTACCACCTTCCTAACACCTGGAGCAAAGACTCTCCGACATTGTATGATAAGTGCATGAGGTATTAAGTGAAACAGAAAAGGTACTCACCCAAGATGGGAAAGGATGAGGGGAGTACGAATAGATAGAAAGCATTTCTCAATAAGATGATGGATCCGTTGAATCATGAGGGATAGGTGAAATTCATTACACCACTGAGTCTCAAAAAGTGTGAACTTCAGACCATCAGCATCAACATGACTTAAGAACTTGTTAGAAATATATAACTAGGAGGTGGAACAAGACAGAAGACTAGAAAGCTGCACCAATGGTTCCCCCAGACAAGGATATTAAGTTAACAACTATCTAAATAGAAAGAGCACCTTCATAAGAACCATAAACCAGGTGAGCACTCACACTACCTAATTTTAACTTCACATCTCAGAAAGAGGCACTGAAGAGATAGAAAAAGCAGTCCTGAATTGTGTATGCCATCCCTCTCCCACCACAGACAGAAATAGCATGGTTCACAGAGCATCTCTGGGCACTGGAGGAGGGAGAACTCAGAAATTATGAGACATTGAACACAGTTCTTTCCTGTTAGAACAGAAAAGAGAAAGAGTCCCTGACTCCCAGATGACACTTCAATACCACCTGGGGTCTGGGGGAACTCACTGACCTGAAGGGTAGGACACAGGCCTGGCTGGCTTAGCCACTGCCTGATTGTAGAGCCCCAGGGCCTTGAGCGAACATAGGCAGTAGCCAGGGAGTGGTTACAGCAGGCCTTGGGTGAGACCCAGTGCTGTGCTGGCTTCAGGTCTGACCCACTGCATTCATCATGATGGTGGTTACAGGAGCACTTGTATCTTTCCACCTCTACTCCAGATGTCTCAAAACAGAGAGAGTCTCAGTATGTTTAGGAGAAAGTAAGGGAAGAGAACAAGAATCTCTTCCTGGTAATCCAGAGAATTCTTCTGGATGTTGTCCAAGACCATCAAGGTGATACCTCTATGAGTCTGCAAGAACCACAGTGTTACTGGGCTTGAGGTGCCCCCTAAAGCATATACAGCCTTAGATCACAACACTCAAGTCCTTTCAATTATCTGGAAAGCCTTCCCAAGAAGGATGGCTACATATAAGCTCAGACATTGAAGACTACAATAAGTACCTAACTCTTCAATGCCCAAACACCCAAGAACATCTACTAGCATCAACACCATCCAGCAAAACATGACCTCGCAAAATGAACTAAATAAGGCACCAGAGATCAATCCTAGAGAAACAGAGATTAGTGACCTTTCAGAAAGAGAATTTAAAACGGTTGTATTGAGGAAACTCAAAGAAATTCAAGATAACACAGAGAAAAAAATTAGAATTCTATCAGGTAAAGTTAACAAAGAGATTGAAATAATTAAAAGGAATCAAGAAGAAATTCTGGAGCTGATAAATGCAATTGGCACACTGAAGAATGCATCAGAGTCCTTTAATAGCAAAATGGATCAAGCAGAAGAAAGAATTAGTGAGCTTGAAGACAGACTATTTGTAAATACACAGTCAGAGGAGACAAATGAGAAAGAATAAAAAACAATGAAGCAAGTCTACAGGATCTAAAGAATAGCCTCAAAAGGGCAAATCTAAGAGTTATTGACCTTAAAAGGGAGGTAGAGAAAGGAATCGGAGTAGAAACTTTATTAGAAGAAATAAAAATACAGGACTTCCTAAATCTAGAGAAAGATATCCATATGGAAGTACAAGAAGGTTATAGAACACTAAGCAGAATTAACCCAAAGAAGATGACCTCAGGGTATTTAATAATCAAAATCCCAAAAGTTAAGAACAAAGAAATGATCCCAAAAGCAGCAAGAGAAAAGAAACAAATAGCATAAAGTAGAGCCCCAATGTGTCTAGCAGCAGACTTTTCAGAGAAAATGTTACAGGGCAGGAGAGAGTGGTATGACATATTTAAAGTGATAGAGGAAAAAAAATCCTTTTAACCCTTCTAACCTAGAATCCAGTGAAAATACCTTTCAACCATGATGGAGAAATAAAGACTTTCCCAAACAAAAGTTAGGGGAGTTCATCAATTCCAGACCCATTCTAAAAGAAATATTAAAGGAAATACTTAAATCAGAAAGAAAAGGACATTAATGAGGAATAAAGTATTACCTGAAGGTACAAAACCCACTGGTAATAGTAAGTACACAGAAAGACACAGAATATTATTATTGTAACTGTGGTATGTAAACTGCTCTTACCCTAAGTAGAGGGACTAAACAATAAACCAATTAAAAAATAATAACTAAAACAACTTTTCAAGACATAGTATAATAAGATTTAAATAGAAATGAGAAAAAGTAAAAAATGGAAGGATAAAATTAAGGTGTGGGTTTTATTAGTTTTCTTTTTGCTTGTTTGTTTATACAAATAGTAAGTTGCTAACAGTTTAAAATGAATTATAAGACAGTATTTGCAAACCTCATAATAACCTCAAGCCAGAAAACAACAGAGACACACAAAAAGCAAGAAACTATACTGTATTTAAAGAGAAAATTACTTTCACTAAAGGGAAAAGAGAGGAAAGAAAAAAAGGAAGAGAAGACCACAAAATAACCAGAAAACAAATAACAAAATGGCAAGAGTAAGTCCTGCTTATCAATAATAACATTAAATTTAATGGACTAAACTGTCCAATAAAAACACATTGACTGAATGAATCAATGAAAAAACAAGACCCATTGATCTGTTGCCTACAAGAAACACACTTCACCTATAAAGGCATACATGAACTTAAAATAAAGAGATGGAAAAAGATAATCCATGCCAATGGAAACATTAAAAAGTATAGGAATTGTTATACTCACATCACGCAAAATTGATTTCAAGACAAAAACTATAAGAAGAGGCAAAGAAGGTCACTATATAATGATAAAGGGGTCAATTCAGCAAGAGAATGTAACAACTTTAAATATAAATGCACCCAACACTGGAACATTCAGTTATATAAACCCAATATTATTAGAGCTAATGAGAGAAATAGGCCTCAATACAATAATAGCTGGAGACATCAACATCTCATTTTTGACATTGGACAGATCTTCCAGAGAGAAAATCATCAAACATCACACTTAATCTGCACTGTAGATGAAATGAACCTAATAGATATTTACAGAACATTTCATCCAATAGCTGCAGAATATACATTTTTTTTTTTTTTTTTTTTTTTTTTGAGACAGAGTCTCACTCTGTCGCCCAGGCTGGAGTGCAGTGGCATGATCTCAGCTCACTGCAAGCTCTGCTTCCCGGATTCATGCCATTCTCCTGCCTCAGCCTCCCGAGTAGCTAGGATTACAGGCACCCACCACCACACCTGGCTAATTTTTTGTATTTTTAGTGGAGTTGGGGTTTCGCCATATTAGCCAGGATGGTCTCGATCTTCTGACCTCATGATCTGCCCACCTTGGCCTCCCAAAGTGCTGGGATTACAGGCGTGAGCCATCACGCCCAGCCATAATATACATCTTTTTCCTCAGAACATGGATCATTCTCAAGGATAGACCATATGTTAGGTAACAAAACAAGCCTGAAAACATTCAAAAAATTTAAATAATATCAAGCATCTTCCCTGACCACAATGGAATGAATCTAGAAATTAATAACAAGAGGAATTTTAGAAACTATACAAATATATGGAAATTAAACAATATGCTCCTGAATAACCAGTGTGTCAATAAAGAAATTAGGAAGGCAATTACAAAATTTACTGAAATAAATATTAATGGAAACACAACATATCAAAACCTGTGGGATACAGTAAAAGTAGTACTAAGAGAGAACTTTATAGCTATAAGTGCCTACATCAAGAAAAAGAGGAAAAACTTCAAATGATCTAACAACACATCTTACAGAACTAGAAAAGCAAGAGCAAATACATTTGAAATGAAGAAAACAATATGAAAGATCAATGAAACAGAACAAGTTGTTTTTAAAAAACTTAAGCAAAATTGACCAACCCTTAGCCAGACTAAGAAAAAAAGAGAGAAGATTCAAATAAATAAAATCAGAAATGAACAAGGAGATATTACAACTTATATTGCAGAAACTCAAAGGTTCATTAGTGGCTACTATGAACAAATATGTGCCAATAAATTGGAAAATTTAGAAGAAATGGACAAATTCTTAGATGCAAACAACTTACCAAAACTGAACCAGGAAGAAATCCAAAACCTGAAAGACCAATAACAAGTAACAAGATTGAAGACATCAGAAGAAGTCTAGTAAAGAAAATCCCAGGACCTGAAGTCTTCACTGCTGAATTCTACCAAACATTTAAAGATTATACCAATCCTACTTGAACTATTCTGAAAAATAGAGAAGGAGGGAGTACTTCCAAACTCAATCTACGAGGCCAGTATTACTCTGAAACCAAAACCAGACAAAGACACATTAAAAAAAAAAAAATACAGGCCAATGTTTCTGATGAATATTGATAAAAAATTATCAACAAAATCCTGGCAAACAAAATTCAACAATACATTAGAAAGGTCATATATTATGGCCCTGGGATCCAAGGACGGTTCAACAAATACAAATCAATCAACATGATACATCACACCAACAGAATGAAGAATACAATTATTCGACCATTTCAATTGATAGAGAACAAGAATTTGATAAAATTCAACATTTCTTCATGATAAAAATCCTCAAAAAACTGAGGATAGAGAAAACATACCTCAACTTAATAAAAGCCATATATGACAGACCCACAGCTAGTATCATACTGAATAGAGAAAATATAAAAGCCTTTCCTCTAAAATCTGGAACACAACAAGGATGCCCACTTTTAATACTGTTATTCAACATAGTACTGGAAGTCCTAGCAAGAACAATCAGACAAGAGAAGGATATAAAGGGGATCCAAATTGGAAAGGAAAAAGTCTAATTATTCTTGTCAGCTGATGATATGATCTCATATTTCAAACAATCTAAAGACTCCACAAGAAAACTGAGAAACAAATTCAGTAAAGTTGCAGGATATAAAATTAACACACAAAAATTAGTAGCATTTCTACATGTCAACAGTGAACAATCTGAAAAAAAAGAATTAAAAAGTAATCCCATTTACAATAGCCACATATAAAATTAAATACCTAGTAATTAACTAAAGAAGTGAAAAATATATGTAATAAAAACTATAAAACACTGGTTAAACAAATTGAAGAGGACACCAAAAATGGAAAAATATTGCATGTTCATGGATTGGAAGAATCAATATTGTTAAAAATGTCCACACTACCCAAAGCAACATACAGATTCAATGAAATTCCTATCAAAATACCAAACATTCTTCATAGAAATAGAAAAAAAAAAATCCTAAAATTTATATGGAGCCACAAAAGACACAGAATAGCCATACTGTCATGAGCAAAAAGAACAAAACTGGAGGAATCAGACTACCTAACTTCAAATCATACTACAGAAATACAGTAACTAAAACAGCATGGTACTGGCATAAAAACAGACATATATACCAATGGAGCAAAATAAAGAACCCAGAAATAAATTCACACACACAGTTAACTCATTTTCGACAAAGGTGCCAATAACTTACACAGGGGAAAAGACAGTCTCTTCAATATATGATACTGGGAAACTGGATATCCATATGCAAAAGAATAAAACAAAGCCCCTATTTTTTACCAGATAAAAAAATCAAATCAAAATGGATTAAAGGCAAATCTAAGACATTAAACTATGAAAGTAATACAAGAAAACATTGAGGAAAATCTTCAGGACACTGGTCTGGGCAAAGATTTCTTCAGCAACACCCCACAAGCTCAAGCAACCAAAACACACATGGACAAATGGAATCACATCAAGTTAAAAACCTTCTGCACAGCAAAGAATACAATCAAGGAAATGAAGAGACAACCCACAGAATGGTAAAAATATATTTGCAAACTACCCCTCTGACAAAGGATTAATAACCAGAATATACAAGGATCTAAAACGACTATATAGGAAAAAATCTAAGAATCTGATTAAGGAATGAGCAAAAGATTTGAATAGATATTTCTCAAAAGAAGACATACCAATGGTAATCAGATATATGAAAAGGTGCTCAATATCATTGATCATCAGAGAAATGCAAATCAAAACTACAATGAGATATCTCACCCCAGTTAAAATGGCTCATATCCAAAAGACAGGCAATAACAAATGTTAGTGAGGATGTGGACAAAAGGAAAGCCTTGTACACTGATGGTGGGAATGGAAAACTGTTTGGAAGTTGTCCAAAAAAACTAAAAACTGAGTTACCATATAATCCAGGAATCCCACTACTGGTGTACACCCAAAAGAAAGGAAATCATTATATCAAAGAGATATCTGCACTCTTGTGTTTGTTGTGGCACTGTTAAATAACTAAGATTTAGAAGCAACTTAAGTGTCCATCAACAGATTAATGCATAAAGAAAACATGGTACATATGCACAATGGAGTCCTATTTAGCCACCAAAAAAGAATGAGATCCAGTCATCTGCAACAACATTGAAGGAACTGAAGATAATTATGTTAAGCAAAATAAGCCAAGCACAGAAAGACAAGCATTGCATGTTCTCACTTACTGTGGGATCCAAAAATCAAAACAATTGAACTCATGGACATAGAGTGTAGAAGGATAGTTACTAGAGGCTGGAAAGGTAATGGGGGTGGGGTGGGAGATGGAGACAGTTAATTGGTACAACAAAAGTAGAAATAATGAATAATATCTCCTGTTTGATAACATAATAGGGTGGCTATAGTCTATAATAACTCAATTGTAAATTTTAAAATAACTTAGAGTATAATTGCATTGTTTGTAACTCAAAAAATAAATGCTTGAGGGGATGGATACCCCATTCTTCACTATGTAATTATTTCACATTGCATACCTGTATCAAAACATTTTATGTATCCCATAAATATACACACCTACAATGTACCCACAAAAGTGTTTTAAAATAATGTTTAAAAATTAATGAAAAATTTTAAGAAATAAAAATTACACCAAAGGAAAGAAAGAAGTATAAATTATTAGGCCTAGTCTTAGAGCTACTGAGTCAGAAGCTCTGAGGGCAAGGGTAAGCAACCTGAGTTTTAACGAACCCTCAAGGCAATACTGATGCATACTACAGTTTGAAAAGCACTGTATAGGTCAGTTTTTAAGCAATAAAGCTTGAGGAAGGGCTGATGAATTTTCAGGGAGTGAATTCTGATTTCAAGCACTTAGGATAGTTGTAATAGATCTTCCAGTCGCTCTGAGTATTGGTTCTTAACAGTTCACAACTGCACTCTGCTCCTGAGACTCATTCTCAGCTCATGAGAGGTGGCTTATCTAGAAATGCCTGGCAGGGTATGCCCTTTTCAAAAATAATCCTCAACCAATGACTGAATGATATGGAGAAATAAAAGGCTAGTCCAATTACCTTAAGATAGAAAAACTTTGTGGTATTATTCAGGTTCCAGAGCTCCCCACAGGGTCAGTTGAACCCACATGTTGGCCTGATGTCTTTCTCTGTTCTATCCTGCTTCCCTCAATCCTTTCCAGGTTTCTCCTAAGAGCACTCCTTCAATAAATTACTGGCACAGGCTGTATTTAGGAAACTTCAACCAAGGACAGTGGTACATAGTAAGAAAATGCATTGGGAACTACAGGAGGCTTGCATTGATTAAGCAAAAAGTGTAAGTAAGGGAGTGGTGAGAGAGGAGGCTAGAAGGATGAGAGGTAGTTTGGGAAACAACACACAAAATCATCAAGATACCCACACACACATAAACACAGATTGAACTTCGATACATATAAAGTATTCACACAGGTGGGGAGAAGAGAAATTTCTCAGACTGCTATCTTGCATTGCCAGGAAAATATCTTTTCTATTTACAATAAACAATAATTTACATGCCATTTCTCACCATATATCAGAAATAAGGAGACTCCAAACCCAAGCCACAGGTCTGGGGCTATGTAAACATTTGTGAGGACAGATAGGTATTCTTGGAATTTTGGAAGGGAAAACAAGACTGACAAGGTGAAGAACTGGACTAACCCTCCAAGTGATGGAGAATTGTGAGGAAACAGACGCTGGAAAGAGGAGAAATCATAGAAGCCAAAGGAAGGAGATTCTGTAAGGGTCAACTGTGGGCTTCCCTTGTTCCTTCTCTATCTTCATTCTCTTCTTTCTGTGGCTCTGGGGGCTCCTGCTAATGCAAATTACTAAGGCCATATTAAGGCATTGATGGTCAACACTTGTGATAATTAATTTTATGTGTCAATTTCAATGGGTTAAAGGATGCCCAGACAACTGGTAAAACGCTATTTCCAGGTGTGTCTCTAAGGGTATTTCTAAAAGAGATTAGCATTTGAATCAATAGACTGAGTGAAGAAGATCCTCTCTCCAATGTGGGTGAGCGTTATCCAATCCACTGAGGATCCAGAGAGAACAAAAAGATGAAGGAACAGCAAATTTTTTTCTCCTTGATTTGGGACATCTATCTTCTCCTGATGTCTGATAAAGGAGTGCCTTGTTCTTGGAATTTGGGGCTCACACTGAATTACTCCACAGGCTTTCCTGGTTCTCCACCTTGCAGATGGCATATTGCAGATTTCTCAGCCTTCATCATCATGTGGGCCAATTCCCGTAATATACCTTCATATATAGATATAGATATAGATATAGATAGATATCTGCTTCTCTGGATAACCCCCATAATATACCTACATATACATATACATATACATACATATATATATATATCTGCTTCTCCGGATAACCCTGACTAACACACTGCTCCATTGGTAAGTTACCCAGAGAAACAGATTGCTTTTTTCTGGATAAAAGCAATGATTGCTTCTAACCAAGATCTCTTTCCAATTTGTCCAGTGCAGTGTGGGAATCCAGTCAACCAAGCTTATACCCTTCTCCTGATGCTCAAGTAAGAACATATAACTTTGAAAATGTTTTGGATTTTTTTCCTGTTAGCACAATATAAAAATAGACCAGCGAAATGTACTCAATTTGAACGTGTCTCCACCACTAGCTCCAGCTAGCGTGGTGGGAAAGAGATGGTCTCTTTCCCACTACACTAGATCCTGAAAATATAAATGACTGAAGATTTACAGTTGTCATGCTGCCACATATGGATAAGATGGGTTTCCAGAGACTATACAAGGATTCTGACAATAATGGTAGTACTAGAAGTAAAACACTTCTTTATTTTAGAATTTAGCAGTGTCTGAAGCAAAGTCTATCCTGAATTTTTCAATGTAAAACACTAAATTCCCATTTTTGCTTTCAACCACTTTGAAACAGTTCTTCTATCACTTTCAACAGAGACACCTAATATAAAATATCATATATTTTTCAAAAAGTAAATATTTATTAGAATCTCATATTCTCTAGGTTTTACTCTTTTGCTGAAGGACCTTTAAATATCTTTACGTACTTCCTATTATTCATATACAGTACTGCCAAAAATGTGTTCCTACAAATATTAGTTAGGGGTGTTGATCATACAAACTGTAAAAGATAAGAGAGGTTCTATGATTATATAAATTTGGAATTTATTATCTTCCACAAATTTAAACCAGTTTCTTTACCGCAGGACTTCTCAGTCTTTAAATTGTGTTTTACGAGCTAAACCTCCAGGAAATAGTGATAGTATGCCTAACTGTCCCAATTTGTTTGGCTTTGAAAATCTTATTTTTGTTGAGTAACTGTGGGACAATATTATATTAAGTACATTTCAGAAAACTGAGATTTAGTTGGAATTCTAGACCTTTACTATTTCAAATTGTTTAGGACTTAGGGACCTTTTGACTCTACCACAAGGGCCTTTAGGCCATTCCATCTAGTGGACCTCAGAAGAACTCTATGAGAGCGTGTTTGGAGACCAGGGTGAAGGAAAATGCTAAACATAGGAGAGGTATAAATAACTGTGCTTTCCCCTGTGCCAGCATGGAAAAAGTTTTCATCATTTTTGGACATATTGTAGGTCTCCATTGTATCATGGTCATTTTTATTTTTATCACTGCATGTAGTGTCTATTTGTTAAATTTAAGGTAATATATCCATGAGAACATCTGAAATAAATTTATCAACTTAAAAAAAATACTCAGAACATGAAAAGTACCATGCCAATTAATTATCTTGAATACATCTGAGCAGAATAGATTTTAGAAAGTTACTTATAAGGTTTTGGCTGTATTTCCTGAAATGTTTTTGATGGGATTTTAATGTTTTAAGTCTGACAGCTGCTCCCGAAAATGGAATACTGTTTGTCAGCAAGCTACAGTTAACTCATTTCGATAAATAGGTAATTCATTTCCTTAGAAAACAGTTGAAAGCATTCACTGACATTTGAGTAGAAAGGAAACACAGGCAGTCTGTGGTGGGAGGAGGATCAAATCTTGCACACCATCTCATCCCAAACTCTAGGAAGGTGAAAAAGACATTGGACACACAAGGGAAGATTGCTCTTGTGTCTCTAGTGAAATGGATTAAATTGCAAGTAATTCTCTTTTACCACCTGATATAGTAAAAATACGCTATAATATGGAAATCTGGTTCCTGTGTGCCATGATTTAAATGCTTTTGACTCCTTTAAAATTCATGCTGAAACTTAATTCCCAATGCAACATTATTAACAGGTGTGAACTTTAGGGGTGATTGAGTCATGAGGGCTATGCCCTCATGAATGGGATTAGGTACCCTTATAAAAGGGCTTGTGGAAGAAATTCACCCCTTTTTGCCCTTCTATCCCTTCTGCCATGTGATGATACAGTGTTCTTCCCCTCCAGAGGATGCAACATCAAGGTGCCATCCTAGAAGCAGAGAGCAGCCCTCACCAGACATGATGCTGGTGCCTTGATCTTGGACTTCCCAGGCTCCAGAACTGGGGAAAAAAATATGTTTCTCTGCTTTATAAATTACCCAGTCTAAGGTATTTTGTTATACCTGCATAAATGGACTAGGACACTCTGTGTGACTTTTTGCATTTACTTTAAAGA
Organism: Papio anubis; assembly: GCF_008728515.1. Lineage (NCBI taxonomy): Eukaryota > Metazoa > Chordata > Mammalia > Primates > Cercopithecidae > Papio > Papio anubis. Next base: position 50,853,533 of record NC_044988.1, on the reverse strand, counting down.
GACATAATATCCAGAGCCTCTTTCTAGATCTCATGCCTTCATGCATTAAGAAATGCTCTTATGGTGGATGACATGAAATTCAGACATTTTCTTCCAAGGGCCTCTCAGTCAAGACAACTCCTTTTCTAATAATCCATTGATGCAGCTAGCAGTTTGCTGGGCCACATTAAAGACTTTTATTTTTCTCAAGCCTTTGGTACTCCCAATTGTCTATCTACTCCCCATGTTAGCTATACAAACACACACCATCAATTTCTGGTCAGGAAAACAAAAACCATCAAAACATTTCAAAAACAGAGGTTTTCATACAAGGAACTGGGTGCAAAGGGCATTGTACAACTGAAAGAACAAAAAGGGAACACTGAGGTAGCCCAGGGAGGAAGCTGCTGCCACTTTAAGGCTAGAAGAAAGGGAAGAAATGGGGCTACAACAACCTGTGAGCTTGGACCAGGAGCCCCATGGAGTTGGTTTTCAGGCTTCTGAGGAGGGAGCACACCATTCCCTGCAGGTGGTTCCTATGAGGGAGTATGAAGACACTGGTTCTTAAAGTATTGAAAGTAATCAGATGTTGCAGCCAACAACTGCTGCTAGGGCTAACACTGTTTCTGGTCCCACAGTGTAGGAATGGGCAAAAAGATAAAGTCCCTTCTCCCCTGCACCCACTTTCTTGTCTCTCTAAGGTACTCCCTATTGGCATGTTCTATCAAAGGACCACCTAGACAAAGGAGTCTGGAAAATGTAGTTTGTGGGGCCCCACGGCAGTATCAAACAATGGAGCATAAGAGAGTTGACTTGGAGCTAAAGAAATTATTAAATAACCAGTCCTACACCAAACTTTCTCCCTCCCTCTAGCTAGTTCTACTCTCTTCCCTCCTGGTCCAAATCTTAACAAAAGGATAGAGGTAAAGGGCCTCTCTAAGCACCAAACATTTAAGTGAATCATCCTGGGTCACAGTGCCGTTGTTATAGTGATAATAAAACCCCCTAAGGAAAAAAGTGACTGACTGGCAAGTTGCGTAAACTCACTGGGCAGTAGTTTTTTCTTCTGGGATAAATATAACTACCTTGGAGAGTAGAATCAAGTGCACAAATAGGTAATCTGAATATGGGGCTTAGCATAGTGCCGGAGCCATGATAGATGCACAGCAAACATTAGTTGACTTCTTTCTTTTCCTTCCCTATTCTGCATTTTTCCTTGTTGAATAAAAGGCTTTGCATATTGTTGCTGGAATTTCAGGCATCAGTAAACACCTATGAGATCACTGGCAGGGAAATGTTCCCTTTTAGCTAGAGAAGTTTTACTAGTCCAGCAGGCTAGACTCTTGTGAGTTCTAAGGAAAAGATACACAAATTGCCTACAAGGATAAATCTATGGTAAGGATATATGGGAAATAGAAAAAGAGGACTTAGCAGAACAATTTCCTGCTCAGGAATATGTAGCAAATTTCATAAGACATTGGGAAATTCTACCTAACTTTACTAGGAACAAGAACCTGTACTTTCATGTCCTATCTTTTCTTTGCTAACCTGGCATTTGTGTTTTCCAAAACTTGTGAATTTGAATGGGTTCTATTGTCCGACTCTGCTACTGAGCAGAGTTCACACAATCACTTCAAAGATTATTGGCCTCCCAAATCCAGCCTACTTGTGGTTGATTCAAACACACATACCTTCCCCTTCATAATCACCATGCTACAGCTAACACAGCAAAATTTAGACTGGTCTGTGAAAGGCCATCTAATCCATTCACCAAAAAAAAAAAAAGTTATCTAAGCATTGTCTCATAAACCAGGTCTCATTGTTTCTTTCCTTCTATCCTTGGACTTCCCAGGATTTGGTATCCTTATAAAGAAACATTTTCTACTACTCTTCCTTTATAATTATCATGTCCAAAAACCATTTTATCATTCAATGGGGTTTCATAAAACATTCTGAGCAGTGATATACCAAAAGACCACTAGTGTAAGTAAGATTTATAAAATGGAAGATACTTTGTCTTTCAGCCACATCATCACATGGATCTCAGATGTGGAAAACAAAGAAGAGGAGAAGGGACTAATGCTTCCATTTCTAAACTGAACAATTTAAATAAATGTGATATGACTTACAGAAATAGAGAAAATAGTGATAGAGTTCACTTGTGATGAATTAGTTGTTTAAAAGTGGAATAAGGTGTTTGCGCAGTGTCCAAATACATGTTTAGGCATAGAAAGATGATAGCTTAAAATCAGAAAATAAATGAGCCTTTTTTGTTTTATTTTTAATATAATAATTCCTAAACTTTTGTTGTCATAGATCACTTTGAGCCTCTAATGACAGCTATGGACAATCTCCTCTGGAAAAAGAAAAGAAAGAAAAACCTACAGATGTATATATATCCAAAATTACGTATACACTTTTAGGTGATTTCCAGAATTCCCAGGTAAAATTTTTCCCCTCTCCACCTCCCTGCTCCATCTAGTGAAAACAAACTTTAATAAAAAGTCTGAGTGCTGAGTCTGTAAGGCATTAGAACTTAACAGTTCTTCATCTTACAGTTCATCTTCCTCAACCCAAACAAGCTAAAACTCTTTGTGTACCAAATAGCTTCTTTCCTAGCAATACTTACGAGAGAAAACAAGAAACAAAGCAGGCCAATTCCACGATAATAGTTTCTAACCATTGCCAGCAAGAGAAAGACCCAAGGTGTTCATTTTCTCAATTACTGCAATGCTCATTTTCTTGTTGGATGGGCAAAGGCTCCTAAGCAAACCTTGGGGGTAATTGTGTATATCCTGGCATTTACAGTGTGTCCCAAGCCTGGAGGCAGCAACTAGCAATTATATTCCACTGATTAATGTGCAATTGTAAATTTATAGGCTTGATGGTCCAAAGAGGCTCCCTGCTATGTGAGATAATGAATAGGAAATTTTCAGAATAATGAGCCAAGTCAGACCTCACAAGTCTACCTGTGAGTTGAGAGTAACGAAAGAAACACACACACACACTCACACACACACACACGTGTCTGTCATTTAACAGAATTCGAGTTTGAAAGATGGAGTGTTGGAATGGAACAGCATAGTGAAAATATTCCTTGTTATTTTTGTTTCATTTCACTCACCGGCCACAGTGTTTGCAGTGGATACGAATACAGTGCTACTTCTCTCAGATCCCATGTCAGGATACCAAGACTTATTCCACCAGGTGCTGAAATAGTGCTATCTCTGTGGTCAGCCCTATACAGAATGTGCCATCAGCTGGAGAAAGCTGCCTTGTCCATGGTCAGGCCACCTTCCCAGGGAGGGAAGGGAGCAGCCAATATTCAGTGACTAATCAATGACAGATTACAAAGACCTGAGGCCTCTCATCGTAACAGGACACAAACCAGAAGGGCCAGCTCAGCCTCAAAGCCCCGTATAGTGTTGGCTAAAACCTTGGGTGACACTGCATTGCTAACCAGTTTCTCCCTCTGCCCAACCCTAGAAGACTTCCTAGTAAATCTCCTGTACTTTGCTTACTATCTGAGTCTGCCTCCCAGAGAGTTCAACTTGCAAAAACGTCCAAGATTACTGCAAAGAAATGTTCCTAACACAAGAAATAGACCATTTAATTCAGTTTAACAAATATTTTCTGTTTGCCTACTCTGTGTAAGGCAAGTCTGAAACTACACTGAAGTAAGTTTTGTTGTTTGTTTGTTTTGTTTTCTTTATAAGAATTTGTTTTGCTGTTTCTTCCATTGGTTGGCTGATTCTTCTGAGTAAATTCACCTCCTTTTGGATTTTCTCTAAACTACAAAAAAATATTATAGGCTTTAAAAAAATTTCCCCAAAGGAAAAACTGTTAATGATAAAAGTCAATAGTATTTCTATGTTACATTTGAACTTCATAATTACATGTACAGTTTGGCTACAGTTTCTAAAAGATCAGAGGAAGGCATAAAAGGACATTATAGATTAATATAGTTTGGATATTATGCCCCTGCTTCCACATCTCATGTTGTATTGTAACCCCGGTGCTGGAGGTGGGGCCTGGTGGGAGGCATTTGAATAACGGCGGCGAATCCTTCTTGTCTGGGTGCTGTCTTTGTGATAGTGAGTTCTCACAAAGTCTGGTCATTTAACAGTGTGTGGCACCTCCCATCTCCATTTTCTCCCTCTCTTGCTCCTGCTTCTGCCATGTTATGTGCTCTGCTCCCCTTTTACAGTCTACCATAATTGGAAGACTCCTGAGACCTCCCCAGAAGCAGATGCCACTATGCTTCCTGTACAGCCTGCAGAACCATAAGTCAATTAAAACCTGTTTTATTATAAATTTTTATAGCAGCATGAGAATGACCTAACACAGAGGTCAACTTGGTTTGATGTAAATACCATTATAAGTTATCAATACAATAAAGACAGCCACAATCTTCATTAACTGTAAAGACAGAGAGTAGTGAAATGTATGAATTATGTATAGTAAAGGATGGCCCACTTTTCAAGTGTTATATGGACATAGTTCCAAATGGTGAAGATGGACCCCACCTTAAGCAGATCTTATATCTGAAAACCCAGATTATTATGAAGGATAAATTAGAGACTAACTTTTAAAAGAATTCATTACAGGGTTTTAAAAAGTATTTTATTAAAAACATGTTCAAAATTGTAAAATACATTTATATTCAGTTTTTTCAGTGTATTGTTAAGATCTGTGTTTTAGTGTTTGGTACTTTCTTTTTTGTTTCTATCTTCTGGAAATATTTTAATTTGTACCATGGTTTTCAATTTTTTAAGCTATACTTAATATTCTCCTGCCACTTATCAGCAATGTGATCCTAGATGGGTTATTTACCCACCGAAAGCCTCAATTTCCTCTTCTGTAAAATGAAGTTGGGAATAGCTGAGAGCTGTTGAGAAGACTAATGAGAACTATGTGAGAAAATGGAGAAAATGCCTAACACAGTCCACAATGGTTATTTGTTGTCAGTAATGCAAAGGTTTGATAAAATTTCCCCAAACATAAATTTAAAAAGGAGTATGCCCAAATAATGGAATAAATTAGAATACATTCAAATCCCTTATAGTTTACATGGCTATATATACTTGAACAAAAAGAGAGCATTTTAAAAATAAACCTTTAACTCTATATTTACAAATAATGCTGATGCAGAACAACTCTTTATCCCTTCTTCAAAATAGCCCAAGAAAAAGAAAACTGTTTTTCAGGTTAAGAATATTTGCATGAGTCCTCTCTACCCAAATATATAATACTCCTTTTACACGTTGGTGCTGAATATAAAAAGGCTTTATGAAAAGAGGCAACAGTCTCACTAAGGACCCAAGTATTTTGTACTATAAGGATCTAGCAAGCGTAATAGGCCTTAAATAATCTATCTAGAAGAAATTGTGCTGTGTTTAGTAAATAATTTTGACTACTGGGATCATTTGCTTTAAAGCTGAATTTGCTTAAAAGCCTCAGGCACAATTTTAGCAGTGTCCCAAAGCACTCTAATTGGGCAATTAGTGCTTAATGATATAGAAGAAGGGTGCAGCACTATCCTACATAACATTGAAAGGAAGGTGTTGGTTGAGCTGTTAAAACCATGGAAGCATGAATTTTCTGCTGTCAGCATTGGGGGTGTGTGTGTGTGCCCGCGCATGCGTGTGTGTGTGTATTTTAACATATAGCAATGAAAATATATTTCATCTAAAAGTAATCAGTCAGCATTTAGAAGCAAAGATGTAAAAAATGAGAAAAGAGAAGCTTCAGTTTTCATGTTCACTGAGAAATCCTGTTGAGTGTGTAGCAGATTTAAGTGTTTGGTGAGCTTTCCTTTATTATTTCCTAATCCTGCTTTATGTGTGATATTAGAGTTAAGTATGTTTTCGAGTTTTACAGTTTTAAAGCTCTTTCAGTTTAGGACTTTTCTCCTTTATGAAGGTCAGGAGTTCTGTAAAGTTTTGAAACTTCAGGAAATTGTTTCTTTATTCAAACTCTACTTCCACAAGGCCTATGTTGGGACATTGTGAAATAATCCAATTAAGCCAACATTTCAGTGTCATGCTCTCTGCTAGGTACTAGGTACATAGAAATGACATCATGTGCAAAGTAGAGACATTCACTGTGGCATTCCCGGCAATGGGTTTTTATTATAACTGTAACCCTTTATGCAACTAGTTTATGGAAAATTAGGTAATTCTTTTGCAAGGATAATGTGAAATGACCTTTCATACATGAATTATTCTGAAAAGTGACATCAAACAGAAGCACTAATTTATATGAACTTTATTTAAAAAACAAAAGAACTACTTTTCTCATGAAAGCAAACTGGTTCTCAGGCATAATTCAGACTAATCCTGGTTTAGAATCAATAGCAGAGATAGGTAGTAGGACTGAAATAAGGCCAGGAATAGACCCTTGGCAATATTAAATCATGATGATATATATTGTTGTTAAATAGTTGTATGCTTCAGATAATTATTCAATTTACCAACGTAAGTATAAAGGAATAAAATGGGCTTTTAAAATACACTTGGAAACGTATGCATCACATAAAGATTGAGAAACCTGAGGTGGAATCTCAGCTCTGTCATTTGTCAACCGTACGTTGCAATTCTTTTAAGCCTGTTTCCTCACCTGTGAGTTTGGCATAGCAATGTTTGCCTTTTATTCAAACTACAGGTCATTAATACAAACAACTTTCAAGAATTAAAATGTTATACAAACATGAGGAGGTAAACTGGCAGCCACTCTGGGTGTTTCCATATATTTATTTTAAAATAGTACACAGAACTAAAGTAACACGCAGAACTTATTTAGAGATGTACTCACTCTCAATTCTGCTGAACCAAACCTCAGGTGCTTCTTTTAAATTTTTTTAAAATTTTTAAATTCAGGAGGGACATGTGCAAGTTCATTACATGGGTAAATTGTGTAATGCTGAGGTTTGGGGTTTTAACTGAACCTGTTACCCAAATGGTGAACATAATACTCAGTAGATAGTTTTTCAACACATTCCCCACCCCATTTCCCCCTTTTGAAGTTCCTAGTGTCTATTGTTCCCATCTTTATGTCCATGTACCCAGTGTTTAGCTCCTACTTATAAGTGAGAACATGTGATATTTGGTTTTCTGTCTCTGCATTAAATCACGAAGGATTATGGCCTCCAGCTGCATCCATGTTGCAGCAAAAGACATAACTTTGTTATTTTATGGCTGCATCAATTCCATAGTGTCTATGTACCACATAGTCTTTATCCAGTCCACTGTTGATGTGTACCTAGGTTGATTGCCTTTGCTACTGTGAATAGTGCTATAATAAAGATAAGAGAGCAAGTGTCTTTTGATAGAATGATTTATTTTCCTTTGGGTATACACCCAGTAACGGGATTGCTGAGTCAAATGGTAGTTCTATTTTTAGTTCTTGAGGAAATCTCCAAACTGCTTTCCCTAGTGGCTGAACTAATTTACCTTCTCACCAAGAAGTGTGTGTAAGCATTCCCATTTACTTGCAACCTTGCCAACATCTGTTATTTTTTTTGACTTTGTTTAATAATAGCCATTATGATGGGTGTGAGGTGGTATCTCATTGTAGTTTTGATTTCCATTTCTCTGATGATTAGTGACAATGAGCATTTTTTCATGTTTACTGGTAGCTTGTGTGTCTTTTGAGAAGCATTTGTTCATGTCCTTTGTGTACTTTTTAATGGAATTGCTTGTTTTTTTCTTGATTTTCTAAGTTCCTTATAAGGAACTTATGAGGAACTATAGATTTTGGATAATAGTCCTTTGTCAGATGCACAGATTGCAGATGTTTTCTCCAATTCTGTAGGCTGTCTGTTTACTCTGTTGATAGTTTCATTTTTTGTACAGACACTCATTAGTTTAATTAGGTTTCAATTCTCAATGTTGGTTTTTGTTGTGCTTGCTTTTGAGGACTTAGTCATAAATTCTTTGCCTAGGCTAATGTCCAGAAAAGTATTTCCTGGGTTTTCTTCTATAATTTTTATAGTTTGAGGCCCTACATTTAAATCTTTAGTCCATCTTGAATTAGTTTTGTCTATAGTGAGAGGCAGGGGTTGACCATGTTTCTTAAACATCATTCTAGTTCCAATGTCCAAATTCCTAGCTAGTCTGTTTTTTTCAGTAATTAGGTTTTTTCAAACAAATTTGTAATAAAAAGATTGTTTCCATTTTTCTGAGTGGCTAGGACAAGTAAGTACATATAAAGAGTGGGTATATTCCAGTAGAAAAACTAATGTATAGTTCATACCATCCCTTGAGATTCAGATCACTTTCAAACAAAGTATAATATAGTTTTTTGTTAATGTCAAGGCTCAGGCTCAAGATTAAAAGTTGAATTGTCCTTCAAATGACTATCTCAGAGGATTAAATATCTCAACCAGCAGTTTACTATCTGAAATCTCTGGATTTCAGGGAAAATGGTAGGTCAAGAATGTCCCAAAATTGTGTGAAAAATATTGTAAATATGAGCATTTTTCTCAGAAGAGAATCCACTTCTGTCATCGGGCTCTCAAAATGCTCTAAGATACACACCAAAAAAATTGTAAGAATATTGCCTTAGGCTAAATAAGAATGAGAATTTCAGACCTGTTAAAAATCCTGTAAAAATTGCATTTTTAATATGCCTTTATCCTGTAAAGGACAAATTGGCAAACAATCAGCAAAGGCTGCTTTTCTCTTATGTGAGGGTTTTTTTAACTTAGGCTTGGCTCTGTAATTTTGAGTGGTGATGAAAAATTATGCATTGAATTGAATCAGTGAGTAGTTCTTCAGCCACTCTATACAATCCAGACTCTAACTCATGCCATTGCTCAATTGAGCTTTTATTTCTTGGCACAAAAATAAATGTGAAGGTTTTTTTTCACCCTATACTTAAGATTAAAATGTTTTTTAAATGATGTCTCTGACTGATGCACACTGGCATTTTAATGAATTTTTTAAAATATAAGCTCCTGGCTTCCCAGCAAAGAAAGCATGACAGTAATGAAAGATTCCAATTAATAAAGCTGTCATCATTGCTTCAGTTTAACCTTGTTAAAGCATTTGTGAATGAAAGTTAAAATAAAATTCTCTGGAAGTGTTGCAAATGAAGTTATTTTGGATTAGGAAAAATATTTCTTTCCCTTTTGATGGCATTTCCTTCTTTGCTCATACATGAAGCTTCACAGAGCCTGAAAATTATCATTCTACCCCAAGCCTATGTGTTTTAGAAAGTAAATATTTTCAAAATAAATATAAGGAAGAATTACTCTACAGTGTAATATTTGTCTTCAAAATAACAACTGCTGTGGTGATGGCAACAATAACTAACATTAGTATAGGACTTTTCCAATGAAAAGTTTTTTGATGACAAAAAGACCAAATCTGTATTTCTGCCTCCAATCTTCTTCCTGAATTTTTACACATAATGACAGCTATTGATTATACATTTTCACCCTGTGTGTTCCATAATCACCTCAACCTCAATATGCACAAAGCCAAGCCAAGATATTTTTCTAATCAGACTTTCTACTTTTCCCACATTCCCAATTTTAGGAAGGACACCATCTACCCAACCTTTCTTACCAGTGGGAAAAGATCCTGGACTCCTCTTCTCCCTCGCCTCCACATTTTGTTGGTCATTCAGTCCTGTCAAGTCTATCTTCTGAAACATGTAACTTATCTTTCCCCTCTCCTACTATCTTTAACTATGATGACATCTTCCTGACTGTTCTCCCTACCTCTACTCTTACGAACGTCCAATCTATTTTTCACAATATTGACAAAGTGATTTCTTCCAAATGTTGTGATGACTAATGCTCCCACATTTAAATCCCTCAGTGGTTCTCATTAATTTTAGGACAAAATCTTAAGCCTATAACATTATAAAAGACTCTTGCCTACCTTTTCAAATTCATCTCTCACTGTTCCTAAACACACCTTGCAAACTAAGTATACTTTATTTTCCTATTATATTATACTTGGCCTCACCTCTTTGTCTTTGCATATGGTGATTCCTCTGCCTAGAATATTTTTTTCTCCATATCCAACACTTTTCTAAAGTGATTTTCAGATAGGATTTGAGCTTCCTCCTCTCTATCTCTACAGAAGGAAAAGTCATGGTAGTAGTAATTGCTACTGGTTAATGCTAACAAAAATATTCATTGCTAATCTATGCTGAATGTTTATTATAGATGAAGCCCCATGAGAATTGTTTTACATGGATTAATTATTACCCACCTAACTTTGAGATAAGTAATATTGGTATCCTCATATTATAAACGCTGAATCTGTGGCTTAAAGTGATTAAGAAATTTATCAGAGTTCACCAAGCTTGGAAGTTGGGGAGAATGAGATTTGAATCCAATTAGCAGATTTCAGATCCTCAGTTCTTAACCTCTTGACACAAAGCTTCACGTAGTTATAGCAGTTGCCCCAGCCTCACCACTCACTACTCCTCAGATCTACCACACCACGCACTCCAATTACAATAACCTTGTGATTCACTAAATGACATCTTTCAGGGTTCAGCAGCTTGCATATATAAGGTAGAATGCCCTTGCATTGCTTTTCTGTATTTTTCTTATTTTTCAGGCAATCCCCTCCTAATTATTCTTGATCTAATTGGGAGGTGGGGTGGAAAGAACAGGTTACAAGCTAACATCATCATTTTTCATGGTAAGGAATTTTAATAGACCATATCTAATAAATGAAGAGATTAAAGATAAAATAGAACAAAAACTAAAACTTTCTAAATAACAAAAAATGCTAAAAATAATGGAGAGAAAGCAAACGAAAAGAACTATTAGTGAAAAACTATAGATGCATATAATAGTATATCATAATATAATGGAATATAATTTAATCATATTGCTTATATCTGTAAATGTAAAGTTTAACATCATCTATTAAAAAAGAAAACTTTTTAAATTGTTAAACAAAGCAAAACCCAACTCTATGCTGCATGTGAGAGATAAATCTAAAACAAGATAATTCAGCAAGATTAAAAAATAAGGGAAGTTTGGTAAACATATACACATTCCAGGAAAACACAAATAAAAATCAGGTATTATCTTCCTATCAGGTACAATTCAGGTCAAAAATCATTAAATGATGGTAACCTTAATACCAAAAGCTATAATTTACAATGAAAATAAAAGTTGTTAACATTTATAAAGCAAATATAAAGTTAAAACTTTTATAAGTCAGAACTACAAGGGAAGCAAGAAGAAAACAGACAGAAACCACTCATCATTATTAGGCTTTAACACACCTTCCTGTCCAAGACAAATGAAGAGACCAAAACAATAATAAGTATAAACAAAAACTAAAAACTTAATCATAAGATAATTCTATATGAATGGATATATATTAAACTCTGAACTCCAGAAATAGAAAACACACTTTCTTTCTAAAAATTTTACCATATATTAGATCTCAGAAAATCACTAAATTTCAAAAAGATAATTAATATAAGTAGCAATCTTTGTCACAATACAACAAAGTTATAAATTAATGACAAAATAAAAAACCAAAACAGTCCCCTCTACCCAGAAACTAAAAACACCTCCTGTTAAGCCACTTCTTAGGTGAAGGAAAAATACTATTGAAAATCACAAAATGGCCAGGGTGGTGGCTCATGTTTGTAATCCCACCACGTTTGGTGACTGAGGCAGGAGGATCGCTGAGGTGAGGAGTTTAAGACCAGCCTGGGCAATTTGGCCAATTAAAACATTATCTGGGCATGGTGGCTCATGCCTGTAGTCCTAGCTACTAGGAAGGTTAAGGTGGGAGGGTTCCTTTAGCCTGGGAGTTCAGGACTACAAAGAGCTGTGGTCATGCCACTACATTTCAGCCTGAGTGGCAGAGCAAGACTCTGCTTCAAAAAATAATAAATAAATAACAAAACTTATAAAAAATAAGGACTACTGCCTATGTTCCCTCAAGGCCCCAGGGCTCTACGATCAGGCAATGGCAAAACCAGCCAGGCCTGTGTCCTTCCCTTCAGGGCAATGCAGTTCCCCAGGTTCCCCAGGTCCCAGGGGGTTCCAGAGTTACCATCAGGAGTCGGAGACTATAGTCAAAAACCTTAGAAGTCTACCTGGTATTCTATTGTATTGCAGGTGAGATGGCACTCAAACCACAAGATGCAGTCCTTCCCACTCTTCCCTCCCCTTTCCACAGGCAGAGGAGCCTCACTCTGTAGCCGCTGCCACCCCAGGTTATGAGGAATGATGAACAGATGAACACAGAGGTTCCTTTAAGGCCCAAGGCTCTCCTAAGTCAACTTGTGGTGGATACTTCTTGGGCCTAAGACTCATTTTTCAGGGTAGTGGGCTCCCCTCTTGCCCAGGACAGGTCTAGAAATGCCAAACAAGAGTCAAGTTCTGGAAATCAGTGACCCCAAGATCCTGCTTGGTGCTCTAACCTCTTATGGCCTTGCTGGTACCAGAAGCCGGCAAGTCTCAGAGACTCACCCAAGGCCTTCAGCATAGCACCTGGATATCATTGCTTGTTATTCAAGCTCGAGAGCTCTTCAGTTAGCTGGTGATAATGCATGTCGCCAAAACTAGGTCATTTCCTTCAAGGCAGTAGGTTCCCTTCTGGCCCAGGATGTATCTAGAAATGTTGTCAGGGAACTGGGGTCTAGAATGGTGGACTCATGACTCTGACTGCTGCCCTATTCTGCTGAGGGTGAGCTGGTATCCAAGTTGCAAGATAAAGTCCCCCTGACTCTTCCCTTTCCTCTCCTCAAGGGGAAGGAAGGCATCTGTTATGGAACCACAAACTGTGCAGCCTGGGGTCAGGGGAAGGGTGATGCCAGTACTCACTTGGCTGCCCAGCTGGTGTCTCAGTAGTTGTGTGCTCCCACAGTCTACTGTCTCTGGGCCCAGTTTAGCACTAGGACTCTCCTAAGCATTACGCTCATTATGGCCTAGTCTGCTTTTCAAGTTTATTTAGAAACATGGAGCACTGTAGCCCTCAGTAGCCAGGTTTGCGGGAACTCAAGTTCAAACCACTGGGACTGACGATTTCTCCTCTGGCTAGGGCTGGTTTAATGGACCCTCCATGTGTGAGTGTCAACTTAGTTTGGTCTGGTTTTCCTTTCTTCTCTAACAAAATGGCATTGAGTTTAATGCCTCATAATTGCCTCACAATCTCCCTTCCCCAGTGCCCAGAGAGGCTCTCTGCACTAAGCTGCTGCTGCAGGGGTGTGGGGGAGGGGTGGCACCAGTCTTTCAGGAAGGTTTTTTTTTCTGTCTCTGCTTATTCTATCTTCTCTGTTTTTTTCTACTACTATCTCTTCAACGGTGCTTTCAGTGATATAAAATTAAAACTAAGTACTATGAGTGCTCACCTGATTTTTGGTTCTTATGAGGGTGTTTTTTCTGTGTAGATAGTTGTTAAATTGGTTTCCTTGCATGGGGGACACTCAATGGAGTTTTCTATTCTGCCATTTTGCTCTGCCTCCCAGGCCCTTCCGTATACTTTATATTATCTCTAGATTACTTACAATAGCTAATCAATTTAAGTGCTATATACATTGTTGTTACATAGTATTTATTTGTATTTTTCAATTTTCTTAAATTTTTTATAATTTCAAATTGTATTATACATTAAAAGGTACACATGTAGGTTTGTTAAATGGGTAAATGGTGTGATGTGGAGGTTTGAGGTCCCAACCATCTGTCATCCAGGCAGTAAGTATCCTACCCACAGGTGGTTGTTCACCCCATGCCCCCATCACTCCCTCCCTCATGTAGTGGTCCCTAGTGTCTTTTGTCCCATCTTTATGTTCATGTGTCCTCAGTCTTTAGCTCCCACTTGTAAATGAGAATATGTGGTATTTGCTTTTCTGTTCTTGTGTTAGTTCGCTTAGGATAATGGCCTCCAGCTCCATCTGTTTACTGCAAAGGACATGATTTTATTATTTTTAAAGGCTGCATAGTACTTCATCTTTTTTTACGTTTTTTCCTGGATCTGTTTGCTCCACAGTTGATTGAGTGTGCACATATGAAACCTGCAGATACAGAGAGCTGACTATATAACCATTTTAATAGAAGTAAAGAAATTTGTGAAGAGTTTTCAAGGAGAAACCAAACCACCAGACTTAGCTTTCTCTAGACAATTATAAGATGCTTCAAAATCAGATAGTCCTAATACTACTTAAATTTTTCTGTTCTATAGGCAAAGGAGTGAAACATAATACATTTTTATGAAGATAGTATAGATTAATATCAAAACCTTAAGAGTGGTAAAAATGTCAAATAAAATCTCAGCAAATAGAAAGTAAAAATGCATTGTGGGGCTCATTTCTGAAAAGGCTTATTATTAACAAATACAGTAATATAATTTATTTTTTGAATAGAACCAAAGAAAGAAAAAGATTATCTTCCTAAGTGTCACAAACATTTTAATTTTAAACTATTCATGATTCAAAACAAAATACTTAATACAATTTAAATCAATTATATTTTTATATTCTCTCAACATCACAAAATGATGAGAAAGAGAGCAAGAGGAAGGCCTTGCTTTTCAGGTAAGATGACATTACACTCTTATTATAAATTCTTTATAATTAAAAGTTAAATAGCCTTTGAATAGGCAAGTAGGTGAATGGAACATAATAGACAAAATAAAAATAGATCCAAGTACATATAGAAATTTAGTATGTAATAAAGGTGGCAAATAAAAATAGTGAGAAAAGTAAACTTTAAAAAATGATCTCCAGACAACCGCATAAAACTTCATGGGAAAATCTAATCTAATCTAAAATTTATACTAGGCACTGTATAAAATACAAATGGATCAGAGATTTAAATATTAAAAAATAAAACTTTATGATTTCTGTGAGAAAATATAGTTTTCCTTTATAAACATGGAAAGCTTTAAATCTGGAAGAAATAAAAGGGAAGACTAACACACTCAATAAAATACCATTTTAAAAACTTTTGAATGGTAAAATATAACACGAGCAAAGACTGAAAAAATTATTAACTATGAAAAAATATTTGCAATCCCAGTACTTTGGAAGGCCAAGGTGGGTGTATCACAAGGTCAAGAGATCGAGACCATCCTGGCTAACACGGTGAAATGCCATCTCTACTAAAAAAATACAAAAAATTAGCTGGGCGTGGTAGCACATGCCTGTAGTCCTAGCCACTCAGGAGGCTGAAGCAGGAGAATTGCTTAAATCCAGGAGGCGGAGGTTGCAGTCAGATTGTGCCACTGCACTCCAACCTGGGTCATAGAGTTAGACTTCGTCTCAAAAAAAAAAAAGAGAGAAAAAATATTTGCAACCTTTATCTTAAAGCGCTACATTAGTCCGTTCTCACAATTCTATAAAGGACTACCTGAAACTGGGTAATTTATGAAGAAAAAATTTTAATTGGTTTATGGTTCTGCAGGCTGTACAGGAAGCATAGCTGAGGAGGCCTCAGGATACTTACAATCATGGCAGAAGGCAAATGGGAAACCAGCATGCACTATATGGCTAGAGCAGGAGGAAGAAAGGGGGAAGTGCTACACACTTTCAAACAACCAGCTCTCGTAAGAACTCACTATTATGAGAACAGCAAGGATGTAATCCGCTCCATGATCCAATTACCTCCCACTAGGTTCCTCCCCCAGCACTGGGAATTCAAATTCAACATGAGATTTGCATGGGGCCACAGAGCCAAACCATATCAGGGGTAATATCCTTAATATATTAAAAATTCTGACAATTTGCACAACAAAGAGAAACAAATCCTTTTCAGATTCAATATCTTGATTGTGGTGATAGTTAGATGATAATGCATGACTACATATATTTGTGAAAATTTATGAAAGTATACATGTATAAAGGATGAAGCTTATTGTAAATAAATTATAACTCAATAAACTTATTTCAAAAAAGAGAAAATTTAACAGAAATATAGATACTATATATGAATAGACATTTGAAGACGAAGAAACACAAAAACTGCAACATTTGAAAGACATTCAACTGCACTCATAAGTGAAGTAAAACATCAAAACTACACTGTAATATAATTTTTAACTTATCAGATAGGCAAAATTCCAAATGTTGATCAACATACTCTGTTAGCAAGACTGAGGAAAGACAGATACTGTCATACACTGTTGAAGGAAATGCAAATGCTATGGCTCCTATGAATAGAATTTACTGATATTTAGTGGTATGGTCTGAAGACATACCACATACTAATGTGTTCTACAAGATTTTTATGTTGAAATACTAACTCCCCAGGTGATGGTGTTCAGAGGTGGGGACTTTGGGAGGTGATTAGGTCATGGGGATAGACCTCTTGAATGGGATTAATACCTTCATCAAAAGAGATGCGAGAGAGATTACTTGCCCCTTCTACCATGTGAGGAGACAGAAGGAAGATACCATCTATCAACCAGAAAGCAGGCCCTCACCAGATACGAAATCTGGTGACACCTTGACCTTGGACTTCTCAGCCTTCAGAAGTATGAAAAATAAATATCAGTTGCGTATAAGCCACCCAGTCAACAGTATTTTGTTATAGCAGCCCAACTGAACTAAGACACCCAATGAAAGCAAATATGTATTTACCCTTTTGCACATCAACCTCACTTTTAGGAATCTGTCCTGAAAATACACTTGCAAAGCTATGTATGTTATTCTTTCTGACATTTTTAAATAGAAAAAGATAGGAAATAAACCAAATGTTAAATAACTGGAACATCCACATGATAGAACACTATGCAGCTGTAAAATGTAAAAAGACCAAGGTACAGAACAATGTACATGACTCACCTTTTATAAAGAAAGGAGAGGAATACAGCTTAAAGTTAGAGATAGATGATGATAGATGATAGATAGATAGAGATAGATAATAGATATGGATATAATTTCTTCATTGTTAAAAAAAAAAAAAAGAAAATCCTGGAAGAATAAAGCAAAACAAATAGAAAGGATTAACTACTTTCTATCTATAGAAGAAGGGCAGAGGAAATTAGGATGAAAGCAAAAATTATCTGACATACTTTGTAATATACTTTTGTGTTACACTCATGTAATTGTTTTTAATAATCAAGGAAACAAAAAAATGTTAAAATCCCCCAAAAGCAAATAAAAATAATAAAACAAATAAATGTAACTATATGTCAAGATGATGGTATAAACACATAAAGAAAATAATTATTCCAACTGACACCAGTATTTTGCCTATGCATTTTCAATGAGACATATGCTATGGACAAAAAGAACAAGGAAAAAAAACCTTTATTCAGCAGTCTTTTATTAATAACTTTTTTGTAAAATAATGAAAATTAGTAATTTTGTAAAAGTTGTTAGAATCTAATATAAATTATATTTAACTATAAAATCAAATATTTTAAGTAAAATCTCTTAAATTTGAATCAGAAAATATCACTGTAAAGTAATGATTTTCCCTCTTTATGGAAACATTGTTTCCTTGCCCTATTCATTAAAAAAATGCCAGAGGCAGTGGACAAATAGTAGCAATACACAGTCCTATTTCTAAGATTATAATTTCTAAATAAGTTCTAATAAAGGGAACCTTCTTTCAAAACATCTGATTCTAAGCTTAGGAAAGAAATGTTCACAAGGAGCCTGAAATATCTCTAGGTGCCAGTAAGCAAAGATACTGTCTTAGTTTTTTCAGGCTTCTATAACAAAATACCACAAAGTGATGGATTATAAAACACAGAAAGGTATTTCTTACAGTTCTGGAGACTGGGGGGTCCCAGATTAAAGCATTGGCAGATTTGGTGCCTGCTGAGGGCTATCTTCTTCCTGGTTTATAGACAATGTCATGGCTCTGTCTCATCACATGATGGAAGAGGCAAGAGATCTCTCGGGGTCTCTTGATAAGCACACTATCCCATTCATTTAGGTTCCACCCTCACGACCTAATTACCACTCAAAGACCTTACCTTCAAATGTCATCACACTGGGGATGAGGTTTCAATGTATGAATTTTGGGGAACATAAAAATATAGTCTATTGCAGAGACTATCAAAGTAAAACAAGATCATGCCAAAAGAACAGAGGAGTGATAGAGCCCTCACTGGCCAAAGATGGGCCAATATTAACATCCAAAAATGATTTTAAAATGTTGATTATGTAAAAGACATGGTTTATAATAATATAAAGAAGGAGAAGGAATAGAAAAGTAGGAGAAAAGGCAGGATTAGAATGTAGAGAGGAGGGAGAAGAGAAAGAAAGACGAGTAGGAATGGAACAAAGTGAAGAAGGAAAAAGAAATAAAATTTATTGGACAAGATTTTAAGTTGTTAGGGTATAAACTTTTACTCAGATAAGTAGATAATTCCAGCATTTATCCTGCCTTTGGGTGTAAAATGTATTATAAGATAACAAAATATCACCAGTAGATGAGAGAAAACTTATTCAATGCAGAAGAATTTCAGGTAGTGTACGCTGAAGAAATAATAGAATTATCAGTTTACAATCCTTAATGAAATAACTGATTCTGGCAATAGCCATTAATGAATCTTAAAACCTTTAGGCACAAGGCTAGTAGGGAATCACACACTCCCGTCATTTTAATTTACTAATGTACTAAAAGTGAGACAACCAGCACTGTTTGATTCCTGATGTGATGCAATATGAGATACTCAGCACCAACTACAAAAAATTCTTGACCCTTCCCCATAAAAAACACTGAATCTAAAAAAGCCTTTATTCTAGCTTTCAGTCTATAGAAGCAGATGAATATAATAAATGATATTATGAGAATTACTTATTTCACCAAATTTAGATCAAGGGGATCTTAGGTTGGATTCCCTCAAAATAAAACCTTGAGAAAAGGTTTAAAGGTTATTTGTGGGATATCACTGGCAGAGAAATGAGGTAGCAACACAAGTACAGAAAAACAAGCCACTAAAAGAGTGTTATTGAGCAAGTATACCGCTGCAAGTCACTTGGGTTAAGTCCCACTAAGGGACTCTGAAATACAGAGTTATCCCAAATGAAATAGGAGATCTAGATAATTTACTCTTATCAGCCATTGGTTGAAGACTGTTGAGGATGGCTGAAGAGAGAGGGAAGTATAAACTAAGGCATGAATGAATGTTGGCATGACTGGTGGTGAGGAAAGGCAAGGAAGCTCAAAGGCAGAGTGACAGTTGCTATTTTTTGGAGGCCACTAAGTTATTATTCATGGGAACAGTGAATGCCACAGGAATATGATGGGACAAAATAGTATTTGCTACAGTGAAATAATCTATAGGAAAACTGACATTTCAACCAAACTATGGGAAAAGGGAGTGAGATAAAGGCACTACACCAGATTAAAGGAGACTTTTAAAATACTTCATTGAAATAACCAAATCAGCAAGTGGCTTGTTTGAACCCTGATTTAAATAAAACAAAATATATCAAGACAATTTGGAGAATTTACCTATGGAAACCCATACCCAGGCAGATTCTGAGGATTAAAAAACGTTACTTAATTGGAAAAGCTTTGTGTCATTTTTAAACCCCAAATGTATTTTAACCTCCCAATATACTGTTATTTTCTAGTATTAAAACATACTTCAATACACCTACTAATCCAGATCAGGTAGAACTTTTTGATTTATTGTGAATTGTTTTTCTCTCCTAACTAGAAAATAAGCTGTATGGTAATAGATGTTATTGACATTTTTATTCACAGATATTTCCTAAGCACCAGAACAATGCCTAGCACATAGAAAGTACTCATTACATATTTATTGAAAGAATAACTGCATTTGGGGATTATAATATCATTCATAGCTATGGCAGTCAATATGTTGTTTAATGAAAATAAACTGGCACTGTTACAACGAAATGACCCTTTACAATTTAGGTTTAATTAGAAAATCACTCTTCCTTCTAAAACCCAAAATAAAATATACAACTTTTCCACCATCATTGCATGATTTGAAAAATAATGCAGAACAAACGAAGAAAAAGACACCTAGAGAGTGGAGTCATAGCACCATAAGAATCGAGCAGGAGTCATTCTCCAGGAGGTTGCAGTTATTAGCAGATGTTTTGCAGGACATATTCAGAAAACATATGTCCCATTTTACAGTATAACAAAGACTCACTACTTAAACTGAATGTGGTGCTATGGCACAATTATCTGGAAAAAGTTAAGATTGATAATACAAGCAAGAACATTTTAGAGTAAAATAACATAATAAAAGAGGAAGCTCTAAAATAATGTTCCAGGAAAAGAACTAAAGAAAATTGTTAATTTTATTCTGACTATATTACCCATAATATAATTGTACACCGTAGTCAGGAGACACTTGGGCTTTATTATGAATCGATCTTACACAACAGTTAAAATAAACTAAGCACGTATGTTGCAAATGAGTAAATTTAGGACTAGGGTGTTTGTTTTAAAAAATAACCTAGGCATGCAGTCATCTCGAAGCAGGACCCACAGCTAGAGAGTGTCCTGTCTTGCAGCCAGTAGCCTCTGACTGCCTCTATACCTGAGGCCCTGCCATTATGGTACCTGCAGCACCAATAATCCAGCTATCTAGAGCCTAGGCCTAAAGAGATGACCACATCACTTGAACCCAATGGGCATGCTGTCCTTCAGAGAAACAAGCAGACCTGCATAGGAAACTGTGCCACTGTCATTACAAATTCCCACAGCCTAGACCAGTGAGACAATCACAGTCATTGCAGATAAAAATGATCGCTGAAGAATCTGTAGAAAGTCCACACTACTGAGTCCACCCAGAATCAAAGCTAACACACCATTCTTACCCAAAATCTTGGAACACATCTACACAAAAAGTCTTTTCCTCTGAAAACTACTGCAAAAAATTGGATAAACTGACTGTTTGAGTAGATGTGCAAATATCAATGTAGGAAGACAAAAAGCATAAAAAATCAAGAAAATGTGACATGCCCAAAAGAAGACAGTAAATCTTCAGTAACCAAAAAGGCTATTTATGAAATGTCTAGAAAGGAGTTCAAAATAATGATCTTAAGAAAACTCAGTAAGATATAAGGGAATATACAAAAACAGTTCTATAAATTAGGAAAACAATTCATAATCTGAATGAGATTTCAACCAAGAAATAGATATCATAAAAAATAACCAACTAGAATTATTGAAGCTAAAGAATTCAAGAACAAAATAAAAAATACAATTTAACACTTCAACAGCAGACTAAACAGAACAAAGAATTTCTGAACTTGAAGAGAGTATTTTGGAATATTCTCTTCAGAGGGAAAAAATAAGAAGAAGAAAGAATAAAGAAAGATTACAGGACTTATGGGACATCATATTATGTAGAAAACAGTTTGCATTATAGGTGTACAAGAGGAAGAAGAAATGGAAAAGACACATAAAATCTATGTAGCAAAATAATAGTTGAAAAATTACCAAGCCTTGGGAGAGAAATGGACATTCAGATCCAGGAAGTTCAAAGATTCCCAGTGAGTCTCACCTGCCCGCAGAAAATCTCTCTGAAGCACATTGTAATCAAACCGCCAAAATTCAAAGATAAAGAGACACCCTTTAAAGCTATAAGAGAATAATGTCGTCACATAGGAATCATGATTAGACTGTCAGCATATTTCTCAGCAGAAAATTTATTTGCCAGGAGAGAGTAGAATGATATATTCAATGTGCTGTAATAAAAAAAAAAAAAAAAAGTCAGCCAAGAATACTATATCCAGCAAAGCTATTCTTCAGTAATGGAGAATTAAAGACCTTCTGAGACAAGCAAAACTGAGGAAATTCATCACCACTAGACTGGTCTTAAGAGAAATGCTTAAGAAAATGCTACAACTGGAAACAAAAAGCCATAATTACTATTATGAAAGTATACAACTAACTATTGCAGGTAAATACATAATCATAATCAGAATATCCCAGTGCTAAAAACCTTTCAATCCTCTAGTATAAAAGTTTAAAGTCAAAAAGGAAAAAAAAAAGAACAATCCCAATTAGTGACTAAGCAACACACACAACGTAAAGTAAATTAAGGCAACCCAAATCAGAAAGTACAGGCAAGGGAGAAAAGTCCTGAGTATTTTTATGTAACCAAAGTTATTATCAGCCTAAAATAATGTCTTATAGTTACAAGATTTTTATATTAGCCACATAATAACCAGGAAGAAAGAAATTACAGCAGATACACAAATGAGGAACAGAGAGGAAACAAAGATTAGCACCACAGAAAACCACCAAACCTTGAAGTTAAAAAAGAAAGGGGAAAAAGATCAAATGACCTCCAAAAGAGTCCCCCAAAAAACTAACAAAATAGTAGGAGTAAGTCATTACCTATCAGTAAGAATTCTGAATATAAATGAACTAAATTTTCAATTAAAAGATACAGAATTGCTGAATGGATTAAAAAAATAAGACCAAACTACATGTTGTCTACAAGAGACTCACCTCACCATTGAAGACAAACAGATTGAAAGTGAATGGACTGAAGAAGATATTTCATGCAAATGGAAATAAAAAATGAGGAGTAGCCATATTTATACTAGGTAAAACTTTAAGGCAAAAATTGTAAAAAAAAAAAAAAATTAAGGTTATTATATAATTCAATAAGATAAAGTATCAGTTGCAAATATATACACAGCAAACATCAGACATCCTAATATATAAAGAAAATATTAATTCTAAAGGGAGAGATAGACTGCAATATAATAATAGCAGAGGACTTCAACAGTTCACTTTCCACAATAGAAGATAGTCTAGACAGAAAATCAACAAAGAAAGATTGCACTTAACCCATACCATAGACCTAATGGACCTAACATACATTTACAGAACATTGACTGTAACAGCCGCAGGATACCCATTCTTCTTAAGTGCACATGAAATAGTCTCCAAGATGTATCATATGATAGGGTACAAAACAAATTTTAACAAATTTAAGAAGATATAGATCGTATCAAATATTTTTTCAAACCATAATGGCATAAAACTAGAAACCAATAGCAAGAAATACTCACAATACTCAAAACAACAAAAAATAGAAATATCAAACGATCCAGAAATCCCACCACTGGATATATATCCAAAAAGAAGAAAATTAGTATGTTTTCCTCTGCATTCCCATGTTTATTACAGCGCTATTCACAATGGCCAAGATAGGGAATCAACATAAGTGTGTATCAATGGATGAGTAAAGAAAATGTGGTATATATGTGAAATAGAACATTATTTATTCATAAATCAAATAAAATTGTTTTATTTTCAGCAACATGAATAAGTCTAGAGGACATTGCAAGTAAAGTAAGCCAGGAAAAACAAGACAAATATTGTATGTTCTCACTAATATATTGGAACTGAAAACATTTATCTCATTAAGGCAGGTGGCAGAATGGTGATTACAAGTCTGGGAAAGGTAGGAGGATGGAGGATAAACAGAGGTTAGTTAGTGGGTGCAGAAATACAGATAGATAAAAGAAATAAGTTCTAGTGTTCAATAGCAAAGCATGGTATCTATAATAACAATAACTTATTGAATATTTCAAAATAGCATAAAAAAGAAGATTTGGAAGACTTCGAACATAAATAAATAATAAATATTTAAGGTAGTGGAAATCCCAATTACCCTGATTTAATCACTGCACATTTTATGCACATATCAAAATATCACACATCCCCATAAATCATTATTATACATCAATAAAATAAAAATTTTTGAAACCTTACAAAAGTTTTCATAGAAATTATACAACATAATTCTGAATGAACAATACATCAATAAAGAAACTAAAAATAAGTTTTAAAAAAATTTTGAGACAAGGATGAAAGGACATTATGCCAAAACCTATGGGACATAACAAAAGCAGTTTTAAAAGGGAAATTCATAGCAATATTGATGCAAAAAGAAGAAAGATTTCTAATAAACAACCTAACTTTGCAACCCAAGAAACTAGGAAGTCAAGAACAAATTAAATGCAAAATTGTTTGAAGAAAGAAAGTAATACAGCTCAAAAGGGAAATACATAAAATAGGAGCCAAAAAAGAAACTCAACAAAGAGTTGTCTTTTTGAAAAGATGAACATGGGAGGCGGAGCAAGATGGCCGAATAGGAACAGCTCCAGTCTCCAATTCCCAGGGCAAGAGAGACAGAAGACCGGTGATTTCTGCATTTTCAACTGAGGTACTGGGTTCATCTCACTAGGGAGTGCCGGGCAATCGGTGCTGGTGAGCTGCTGCAGCCCGACCAGCAAGAGCTGAAGCAGGGCGAGGCATCGCCTCACCTGGGAAGTGCAAGGGGAAAGGGAATCCCTTTTCCTAGCCAGGGGAACTGAGACACACAACACCTGGAAAATCGGGTAACTCGCACCCAATACTGCGCTTTAAGCAAACGGGCACACCAGGAGATTATATCCCACACCTGGCCGGGAGGGTCCCACGCCCACGGAGCCTCCCTCATTGCTAGCACAGCAGTCTGCGATCTAACCGCAAGGCAGCAGCGAGGCTGGGGGAGGGGCGCCCGCCATTGCTGAGGCTTAAGTAGGTAAACAAAGCCGCTGGGAAGCTCGAAGTGGGTGGAGCTCACAGCAGCTCAAGGAAATCTGCCTGTCTCTGTAGACTCCACCTCAGGGGACAGGGCACAGCTAAACAACAACAACAAAAAAAAAAGCAGCAGAAACCTCTGCACACGCAAACGACTCTGTCTGACAGCTTTGAAGAGAGCAGTGGATCTCCCAACACGGAGGTTGAGATCTGAGAAGGGACAGACTGCCTGCTCAAGTGGGTCCCTGACCCCTGAGTAGCCTAGCTGGGAGACATCCCCCACTAGGGGCAGTCTGACACCCCACACCTCACAGGGTGGAGTACACCCCTGAGAGGAAGCTTTCAAAGTAAGAATCAGACAGGTACACTCGCTGTTCAGCAATATTCTATCTTCTGCAGCCTCTGCTGCTGATACCCAGGCAAACAGGGTCTGGAGTGGACCTCAAGCAATCTCCAACAGACCTACAGCTGAGGGTCCTGACTGTTAGAAGGAAAACTATCAAACAGGAAGGACACCTACACCAAAACCCCATCAGTACATCACCATCATCAAAGACCAGAGGCAGATTAAACCACAAAGATGGGGAAAAAGCAGGGCAGAAAAGCTGGAAATTCAAAAAATAAGAGCACATCTCCTCCAGCAAAGGAGCACAGCTCATCGCCAGCAACGGATCAAAGCTGGACGGAGAATGACTTTGACGAGATGAGAGAAGAAGGCTTCAGTCCATCAAACTTCTCAGAGCTAAAGGAGGAATTACATACCCAGTGCAAACAAACTAAAAATCTTGAAAAAAGAGTGGAAGAATTGATAGCTAGAGTAATTAATGCAGAGAAGGTCATAAACGAAATGACAGAGATGAAAACCATGACATGAGAAATACGTGACAAATGCACAAGCTTCAGTAACCGACTAGATCAACTGGAAGAAAGAGTATCAGCAATTGAGGATCAAATGAATGAAATGAAGTGAGAAGAGAAACCAAAAGAAAAAAGAAGAAAAAGAAATGAACAAAGCCTGCAAGAAGTATGGGATGACGTAAAAAGACCAAATCTACGTCTGATTGGGGTGCCTGAAAGTGAGGGGGAAAATGGAACCAAGTTGGAAAACACTCTTCAGGATATCATCCAGGAGAACTTCCCCAACCTAGTAGGGCAGGCCAACATTCAAATCCAGGAAATACAGAGAACGCCACAAAGATACTCCTCGAGAAGAGCAACTCCAAGACACATCATTGCCAGATTCACCAAAGTTGAAATGAAGGAAAAAATCTTAAGGGCAGCCAGAGAGAAAGGTCGGGTTACCCACAAAGGGAAGCCCATCAGACTAACAGCAGATCTCTCGGCAGAAACTCTACAAGCCAGAAGAGAGTGGGGGCCAATATTCAACATTCTTAAAGAAAAGAATTTTAAACCCAAATTTCATATCCAGCCAAACTAAGTTTCATAAGTGAAGGAGAAACAAAATCCTTTACAGATAAGCAAATGCTTAGAGATTTTGTCACCACCAGGCCTGCCTTACAAGAGACCCTGAAGGAAGCACTAAACATGGAAAGGAACAACCGGTACCAGCCATTGCAAAAACATGCCAAAATCTAAAGACCATCGAGGCTAGGAAGAAACTGCATCAACTAACGAGCAAAATAACCAGTCAATATCATACTGGCAGGATCAAGTTCACACATAACAATATTAACCTTAAATGTAAATGGACTAAATGCTCCAATTAAAAGACACAGACTGGCAAACTGGATAAAGAGTCAAGACCCATCAGTCTGCTGTATTCAGGAGACCCATCTCACATGCAGAGACATACATAGGCTCAAAATAAAGGGATGGAGGAAGATCTACCAAGCAAATGGAAAACAAAAAAAAGCAGGGGTTGCAATACTAGTCTCTGATAAAACAGACTTTAAACCATCAAAGATCAAAAGAGACAAAGAAGGCCATTACATAATGGTAAAGGGATCAATTCTACAGGAAGAGCTAACTATCCTAAATATATATGCACCCAATACAGGAGCACCCAGATTCATAAAGCAAGTCCTTAGAGACTTACAAAGAGACTTAGACTCCCATACAATAATAATGGGAGACTTCAACACTCCACTGTCAACATTAGACAGATCAACGAGACAGAAAGTTAACAAGGATATCCAGGAATTGAATTCATCTCTGCAGCAAGCAGACCTAATAGACATCTATAGAACTCTCCACCCCAAATCAACAGAATATACATTCTTCTCAGCACCACATCGCACTTATTCCAAAATTGACCACATAATTGGAAGTAAAGCACTCCTCAGCAAATGTACAAGAACAGAAATTATAACAAACTGTCTCTCAGACCACAGTGCAATCAAACTAGAACTCAGGACTAAGAAACTCAATCAAAACCGCTCAACTACATGGAAACTGAACAACCTGCTCCTGAATGACTACTGGGTACATAACGAAATGAAGGCAGAAATAAAGATGTTCTTTGAAACCAATGAGAACAAAGATACAACATACCAGAATCTCTGGGACACATTTAAAGCAGTGTGTAGAGGGAAATTTATAGCACTAAATGCCCACAAGAGAAAGCTGGAAAGATCTAAAATTGACACTCTAACATCACAATTAAAAGAACTAGAGAAGCAAGAGCAAACACATTCAAAAGCTAGCAGAAGGCAAGAAATAACTAAGATCAGAGCAGAACTGAAGGAGATAGAGACACAAAAAACCCTCCAAAAAATCAGTGAATCCAGGAGTTGGTTTTTTGAAAAGATCAACAAAATTGACAGACCACTAGCAAGACTAATAAAGAAGAAAAGAGAGAAGAATCAAATAGACACAATAAAAAATGATAAAGGGGATATCACCACTGACCCCACAGAAATACAAACTACCATCAGAGAATACTATAAACACCTCTACGCAAATAAACTGGAAAATCTAGAAGAAATGGATAATTTCCTGGACACTTACACTCTTCCAAGACTAAACCAGGAAGAATTTGAATCCCTGAATAGACCAATAGCAGGCTCTGAAATTGAGGCAATAGTTAATAGCCTACCAACCAAAAAAAGTCCAGGACCACATGGATTCACAGCTGAATTCTACCAGAGGTACAAGGAGGAGCTGGTACCATTCCTTCTGAAACTATTCCAATCAATAGAAAAAGAGGGAATCCTCCCTAACTCATTTTATGAGGCCAACATCATCCTGATACCAAAGCCTGGCAGAGACACAACAAAAAAAGAATTTTAGACCAATATCCCTGATGAACATCGATGCAAAAATCCTCAATAAAATACTGACAAACCGGATTCAGCAGCACATCAAAAAGCTTATCCACCATGATCAAGTGGGCTTCATCCCTGGGACGCAAGGCTGATTCAACATTCGCAAATCAAAAAACGTAATCCAGCATATAAACAGAACCAAAGACAAGAACCACATGACTATCTCAATAGATGCAGAAAAGGCTTTTGACAAAATTCAACAGCCCTTCATGCTAAAAACGCTCAATAAATTCGGTATTGATGGAACGTACCTCAAAATAATAAGAGCTATTTATGACAAACCCACAGCCAATATCATACTGAATGGGCAAAAACTGGAAAAATTCCCTTTGAAAACTGGCACAAGACAGGGATGCCCTCTCTCACCACTCCTATTCAACATAGTGTTGGAAGTTCTGGCTAGGGCAATCAGGCAAGAGAAAGAAATCAAGGGTATTCAGTTAGGAAAAGAAGAAGTCAAATTGTCCCTGTTTGCAGATGACATGATTGTATATTTAGAAAACCCCATTGTCTCAGCCCAAAATCTCCTTAAGCTGATAAGCAACTTCAGCAAAGTCCCAGGATACAAAGTTAATGTGCAAGAATCACAAGCATTCTTATACACCAGTAACAGACAAACAGAGAGCCAAATCATGAATGAACTTCCATTCACAATTGCTTCAAAGACAATAAAATACCTAGGAATCCAACTTACAAGGGATGTAAAGGACCTCTTCAAGGAGAACTACAAACCACTGCTCAGTGAAATAAAAAAGGACACAAACAAATGGAAGAACATACCATGCTCATGGATAGGAAGAATCAATATCGTGAAAATGGCCATACTGCCCAAGGTTATTTATAGATTCAATGCCATCCCCATCAAGCTACCAATGAGTTTCTTCACAGAATTGGAAAAAACTGCTTTAAAGTTCATATGGAACCAAAAAAGAGCCCGCATCTCCAAGACAATCCTAAGTCAAAAGAACAAAGCTGGAGGCATCACGCTACCTGACTTCAAACTATACTACAAGGCTACAGTAACCAAAACAGCATGGTACTGGTACCAAAACAGAGATATAGACCAATGGAACAGAACAGAGTCCTCAGAAATAATACCACACATCTACAGCCATCTGATCTTTGACAAACCTGAGAGAAACAAGAAATGGGGAAAGGATTCCCTATTTAATAAATGGTGCTGGGAAAATTGGCTAGCCATAAGTAGAAAGCTGAAACTGGATCCTTTCCTTACTCCTTATATGAAAATTAATTCAAGATGGATTAGAGACTTAAATGTTAGACCTAATACCATAAAAACCCTAGAAGAAAACCTAGGTAGTACCATTCAGGACATAGGCATGGGCAAAGACTTCATGTCTAAAACACCAAAAGCAACAGTAACAAAAGCCAAAATTGACAAATGGGATCTAATTAAACTAAAGAGCTTCTGCACAGCAAAAGAAACTACCATCAGAGTGAACAGGCAACCTACAGAATGGGAGAACATTTTTGCAATCTACTCATCTGACAAAGGGCTAATATCCAGAACCTACAAAGAACTCCAACAAATTTACAAGAAAAAAACAAACAACCCCATCAACAAGTGGGCAAAGGATATGAACAGACATTTCTCAAAAGAAGACATTCATACAGCCAACAGACACATGAAAAAATGCTCATCATCACTGGCCATCAGAGAAATGCAAATCAAAACCACAATGAGATACCATCTCACACCAGTTAGAATGGCAATCATTAAAAAGTCAGGAAACAACAGGTGCTGGAGAGGATGTGGAGAAATAGGAACACTTTTACACTGTTGGTGGGATTGTAAACTAGTTCAACCATTATGGAAAACAGTATGGCGATTCCTCAAGCATCTAGAACTAGAAGTACCATATGACCCAGCCATCCCATTACTGGGTATATACCCAAAGGATTATAAATCATGCTGCTATAAAGACACATGCACACGTATGTTTATTGCGGCACTATTCACAATAGCAAAGACTTGGAATCAATCCAAATGTCCATCAGTGACAGACTGGATTAAGAAAATGTGGCACATATACACCATGGAATACTATGCAGCCATAAAAAAGGATGAGTTTGTGTCCTTTGTAGGGACATGAATGTAGCTGGAAACCATCATTCTCAGCAAACTATCACAAGAACAGAAAACCAAACACCGCATGTTCTCACTCATAGGTGGGAACTGAACAATGAGATCACTTGGACTTGGGAAGGGGAACATCACACACCGGGGCCTATCATGGGGAGGGGGTCGGGGGGAGGGATTGCATTGGGAGTTATACCTGATGTAAATGATGAGTTGATGGGTGCTGACAAGTTGATGGGTGCAGCACACCAACGTGGCACAAATATACATATGTAACAAACCTGCACGTTATGCACATGTACCCTAGAACTTAAAGTATAATAATAATAATTAATAAATAAATAAATAATAAATAAATAAATAAAAAGAAAAGATGAACACAATAGAACTTTAGGTACAGTAACTTTAAATAAAAGGAAGAGAAGACCCAAATAAATAAAATCAGAGATGAAATAGAAAACATTAAAACTGGCATTACAGAAATACAAAGGATCATGGAAGACTAATGTAAACTATATACTAATAAATTTGAAAGCACAGAAGAAATGAATAAATTCCTAGAGACACACAACCTATTAAAATTGAATTATTTAAAAATGGAAAATCTGAACAAATTACTCTTGTGTGAGGAAATTTAATCCATAACAAAAAGTCTTCCATCTCCCCTACAAAAAAAAAAAAAAAAAAATTAGGAACTGACAACTTCACTGCTGAATTATACCAAACATTTAAAAAAGATCTAGTCCCAATTCTTCTCAAATTATTTCAGAAAAAAGTTGAATAAGTACTTCCAAACTAACGTTACAAGGCAAGCAATATCCTGATTCCTAAAAATAAATTAGAACACAACAACACAAGAAAAAGCTGCAGGCCAATATCCCTGACAAACATGCAAAGATTCTCAACAATATACTAGCAAACTGAATTCAACTACTCATTAAAAAGATCATTTACTATGATCAAATGGAATTCATCTAGGAATGCAAGGATAGTTCAACATACACACACAAAAAAGTGTGATACATCACATTAAAAAGAAGAAAGACAAAACCATATGATCATTTCAATACATATATAAAAAGCATTTGACAAAATTTAATACTGCTTTATCATTTAAAAATTCTCAATAAGGTATAGAAGGTATTATCTCAACAAAGTAATGACCATATATGACAAACCCACAGATAATATCACACTGAATGGAAAAAGCTGAAGGTTTCTCTGTAAGATCATGAATAAGAATATGATGCCCACTATTAACACTTCTATTCAGTGCAGTAGAGGAAGTCCTCGCCAGAGCAATTAGACAAGAGGAGAAATAAAAGAAATCCTAAATGGAAAAAAAAGAAGTCAAATTGTTCCTGTTTGCAGATGACATGATCTTATAGAGATAACACCCTAAAGATTTTGACAAAAATCTATCAGAACTAATAAACAAAGTCAGTAAAGTTGCAGAATATTAAACCAACATACAAATATCAGAATCATTTCTGCAAACAATCTGAAAAAAGTCAAGAAAATAATTCCAATTTCAATAGGAAATCTATTTGTATTTGAAATAGATTTCAAAATAAATAAGTAAATAAGATACCTAGGAATAAACTTAAACAAGTAGGTGAAAGATCTTTACACTGAATACTATAAAATATTGATTACAGAAATTGAAGAAGACAGAGAAATGAAAAGATATCTTACATTCATGAATGGAAATAATTAATATTATTAGAATGACCATACTACCCAAAGCAATTTACAGATTTTATGGAATCCCTATTTGATCTGATATCAAAATATAAATGAAATTCTTCACAGAAATAGAAAAAAATCCTAAAATGACAACAACAACAACAAAAAAACAAAGCTGGTGACATCACACTACTATACTACAAAGATTTAATAATCCAAGCAGCATAGTACCAACATAAAATTGGACACATGGACCATGGAACAAAAGAGAGACCAGAAATAAAAATCACATACCTACAGTGAAATTATTTTTTTACAAAGATTCCAAGAACGTACACTGGAGGAAATACAGTCTGTTCAATAAATGATTCAAAAATTATATATCCACATTCATAAGAATAAAACTAAACTTCTATTTCTGAACATAATTGAAAACTGACTTAAATAACATCCCAAACTGACAATACTAAAAGAAATCATATCTTAAATGCCTTAAATGACATGAAAGTGAGCAAAATTTATTAAAATAATACTTCAAACATTCAAGAAAAATAAGCAAAAGTGAACAAGTAAGTTTATCAGGTCATTCTTGCACTGCTATATAAAAAAACTTGAGACTAGTTAATTTATAAGAAAAGATATTTAATTGGCTCATGGTTCTGCAGGCAGTACAGGAAGTTTAATGCCATCTGCTTCTGGGGAGTCCTCAGGAAGCTTCTGATTATGATGAGAGGCATGGGTGAGCAGTCATATCACATGGCAATAACAGGAGTAAGAGTGAAAGAAAGTCATGAAACGAGGTGCCACACATTTTTAAATGACAAGATCTCATGAGAACTTACTATCACAAATACAGCACTAAGCCATGAGGAATCTGACCCCATGATCCAAACACCTCCCACCAGGCCCCACCTCCGGCATTGGGGATTACAATTTGATATGAGATTTGGGTGTTGACAAATATCCAAACTGCATCATTCTGCCCCAGCCCCTCCCAAATCTTATGACCTTCTTACATTGCAAGACACAATCATGCCTTTCCAATGGTCCCCAAAACTCTTCACTCATTCCTGCATTAACTTAAAAGTCCAAAGTTCAAAGTCTCATCTGAGACAAGACAAGTCCCTTCCAGCTATAAGCCTGTAAAATAAAAAAAAAACACACACACACAAGTTATTTACTTCCAATATACAGTGGGAGTAGGCAGTGGGTAAATATTCCCATTCCAAAAGGAAGAAATCAGCCAAATACAGCTCTACTCCCGCCGCCCAAGATGCCGAAAGGAAAGAAGGCCAAGGGAAAGAAGGTGACTCTGGCCCCTGCTGTCATGAAAAAGCAGAAGGCCAAGAAAGTGGTGAATCCCCTGTTTGAGAAAAGACCTAAGAATTTTGGCATTGGACAGGACATCCAACCCAAAAGAGACCTCACCCGCTTTGTGAAATGGCCTCACTATATCAGGTCGCAGCGGAAGAGAGCCATCCTCTCTAAGCGGCTAAAAGTGCCTCCTGCTATTAACCAGTTCACCCAGGCCCTGGACTGCCAAACAGCTACTCAGCTGCTTAAGTTGGCCCACAAGTACAGACCAGAGACAAAGCAAGAGAAGAAGCAGAGGTTGTTGGCCCGGGCTGAGAATAAAGTTGCTGGCAAAGGGGACGTCCCCACTAAGAGACCACCTGTCCTTCGAGCAGGAGTTAACACCATCACCACCTTGGCGGAGAACAAGAAAGCTCAGCTGGTGGTGATTGCACATGACGTGGATCCCATCGAGCTGGTTGTCTTCTCGCCTGCCCTGTGTCATAAAATGGGGGTCCCTTACTGCATTATCAAGGGGAAGGCAAGACTGGGACGTCTAGTCCACAGGAAGACCTGCACCACTGTCACCTTCACACAAGTGAACTCGGAAGACAAAGGCGCTTTGGCTAAGCTGGTGGAAGCTATCAGGACCAATTACAACGACAGATACGATGAGATCCGCCGTCACTGGGGCGGCAATGTCCTGGGTCCCAAGTCTGTGGCTGGTATCGCCAAGCTCGAAAAGGCAAAGGCTAAAGAACTTGCCACTAAACTGGGTTAAATGTACACTGTTGAGTTTTCTATACATAAAAATAATTAAAATACAAATTTTCCTTCAGAAAAAAAAAAGAAAGAAAGGGGCCACAGGCCCCATGAAATTTCAAAACCCAGCAGGGAAATTATTCAATCTTAAAGCTCCAAAATAATCTTATTTGGCTCAATGTCCCATATCCAGGGCATACTGATGCAAAGGGTGGGTTCCCAAGGATTTGGGCAGCTCCATTCCTGTGGTTTTCAGGGTTCAGCCCCTAGGCCTGCTCCAGTGGGTTGAAGTTAAATGCTGGTTGCTTTCCCAGGTTGAGGGTGCAAGCCATTGATAGATACTAGGATCTACCATTCTGGGGTCTGAAGGATAGTGGCTTCCTTCTCACAACTCTACTAGGCAGTGCCCCAGTGAGGACTCTGTGTGTGAGCTCTAACCCCAAATTTTCCCTTGGCAATGCCTTAGTAGAGGTTTTCTGTGGGGGATCCAGTCTTGTAACAGCCTTCTGCCTGGGCACCTAGGCTTTTCCATACATCCTCTGAAATCTAGGCAGAGGCTCCCAGGCCTCAACTCTTGCACATTGTGCACCCACATGCTTAAAACCATGTGGAAGCTGCCAAGGCTTATAGCTTGCACCTTCTGGAACTATGTCCAGAGCTGTACCTGGGCCCCCTTTGAGATGAGGCTGGAGCCTGAGTGGCTAAGATGTGGTGAGCTGTGTTTTGATGCTGTAAAGGGAAACAGGGTCCCGGGCCAGGCACATGAAGCCATTCTTCTCTTCTAGGCCTCTGGACCTGTGATGGGAGGGGCTGCTGCAAAGACCTCTACAATGTCTTCAAGGTCTTCTCCCACTGTCTTGGATATTAGCACTTGGCTCTCATTTAATTATGCAAATTTCTCTAGCAAGAAATTGCTCCACAACCTGCTTGAATTAAAAGCTTTTTCTTTCTCTGCCCCATGAACAGGCTGTAAATTTTCCAAATGTTTTTGCTCTGATTCTTTCTAAAATGTAAGTTCCAAATGTAAGTCATTCCTTTGTTCATGTGTCTGTGTACAGGCTGTTAGGAGCAGTCAGGCCACATCATAAACAATTTGTTGCTTAGAAATTTCTTCTGCCAGATACTCTGTCACTATGAAGTTCACACTTCCACAGATCCCTAGGGCATGAACAGAATGCAGCCAAACTATTTGCTAAAACATAACATGCATGACCTGAGCTTCAGTTCCCAATAAGTTCCTCATTTCCATCCTCAGCAACCTGGAAATTCACTGTTCATATCACTACCAGAATTTTGGTCATAACCATTTAACCAGTCTCTAAGAAGTTTTAAACTTTCCCTGATCTTTGTGTCTTCTTTAGAGCCATCCAAGCTCTTACAACTTCTGCCTATTTCCCAGTTCCAAAGCTGCTTCCACATTTTCAGGCATCTTTGTAGTGATTCCCCACTGTTAGCACCAACTTTGTATTAGACCATTCTTGCACTGCTACAAAAAGTACCTGAGACTGGGTAATTTATAAGAAAAGAGGTTTAATTGGCTCATGGTTCTCCAGGCTGTATAGTAAACATAGCAACATCTACTTCTCAGAGGCCTCAGGAAGCAACCAATTATGGTGTTAGACAAAGGGGTATCAGGTACATCACACAGTGAGAATAGGAACGAGAGTTAGAGAGAGAGTGGCAGGTGGTGCCACACACTTCTCATGAAAACTCACGATCATGAAGACAGCACCAAGCCCTGAGGGATTCACTCTCATGATCTAAACACCTTCCACCAGTCCCCATCTCCAGCACTGGGGATTACAATTCCACATAAGATTTGTGTGGGGACAAATATCCAAACCCTATCAATGGGATGACATTGAACTAAAAAGCTTTTACACAGCAAAGGAAATAATAAACAGAGTGAAAAGGCAATCTACCAAATGGGAGAAAATATTTTCAAGCCAAAGTTCCAACAAAGGGCTAACATTCACCCTGTATAAGGACCTAAAACAACTCAGTAGCCACAAAACCCCCAAATAACACACTTAAAACAGGGACAATCTGGGTGTAGTGACCCATGCCTGTAATCCCAGCAGTTTGGGAAGCTAAGGCAGGTGGCTTTCTTGAGCCCAGGACTTTATGACCAGTTTGGGCAACATGGTGAAACACCATCTCTACAAAAAATAAAAATAAAAATTAGCTGGGTGTGGCGGTGCATGCCTGTAGTCCCAGCCACTCAGGAGGCAGAGGTTGGAGAATCACCTGAGTCTGGGAGGTTGAGGCTGCAGTGAACTGTGATTATATCACTGCCCTCTAGCCTGGGCAACAGATTGGGACTCTGTCACTAAATAAATTTAATTAATTAATTAATTAATTAAAACATGCACCATATTAACCCATTCTCAAATTACTATAAACAATTACCTGAAGGCCAGGCATGGTGGTGCACACCTGTAATCCCAGCACTTTGGGAGGCCAAGGTGGTCAGATCACTTGAGCTCAGGGATTTGAGATCAACCTAGGAAACATGGCAAAACCCTGTCTCTACAAAAAAAATACACAAAAATTAGCCTCAGGTGTGGTGGTATGCACCTGTGGTCCCAGCTACTCCCCAGCTACTTGAGAGGCTGAGGTGGGAGGATCACCTGAGCCCAGAAGGTTGAGGCTGCAGTAAGCCTAAATCATGCCACTGCAATCAAGCCTGAGTGACAGAGCAAGAACCTGTCTCAAAAACAAAACAAAACAAAACGACAATGACAAAAAAAAAAAAAAAAAAAACTAAGTGAGGCTGGGTGACTTCTAAAGAAAATAGGTTTAGCTATTAGCTAATTAGCTTCCAGTTCCATGGGCTGTACAGGAACCATGGCTGGAGAGGCCTCAGGAAACTTATAATCGTGGCAGAAGGCAAAGGGGAAACAGGCATGTCCTATGTGGCTGGAGCAGAAGGGAGAGAGAGAGCAAGGAGGTGCTACATACTTTTAAAGAACCACATCTTGTGAGAATGCACCCACTATCATGAAAACAGCAATAAGCATTACTTGAAAGACATACAAATGGTCAACCAATACATTTAAAAATGCAGAATTTCACCAATCATCAGGGAAATTTAAGTTAAAATCACAATGAAATACCATCTCATTCCAGTTAGAATGGCTACTATCGAAGAGAAAAAAAAAATTGTTGATGAGATGCAAAAAGGAACACCTACACACTATTGGTAGAATTGCAAATTAGTACAGCCACTATGCAAAACAGTATGAATTTCCCAAAATTTTAAAAATGGAACTACCATATGATCCAGTGATCCCATTGCTGGGTATATATCCAAAGCAATCGATATCAGTATGTCAAAGATAACTGCACTCCCACATTCATTGCAGCATTGTTCACAATAGCCAAAATAGGAAATCAACCTAAGTATTCATCAGTGGATAAATGAATAAAGGAAATGTGGCATATATGCACAATGAAATACTATTCAGCCATAAGAAGAGAATAAAATCATGTCATTTGTGACAACATGGATGGACTTAGAGGACATTATGTTAAGTGAAATAAGCCAGGCACGGAAAGACAGATAGCACATGATTTCATTCATATGTGGAATCAAGAAAAAGAAAAGAGAGAAGAGAAAGGAAGAGAAAGAGAGAGAGAAAGAAAGAAAAGAAAAGAAAGGAAGGAAAGAAAGAAAGGAAATAGGGAGGGATATTATTGTGAGATATATATATGTATACTTTATTGATCTATTGATTGGTTTTGTCTCTCTGGAGAAGCCTAATACATGCCACAACATGAATGAAACTTGAGGCTATTGTGCTAAATGTAAAAAAGCCAGTCACAAAAAATAAATACTGTATGATTCCATTTATAAGAAGTAGGTAGAGTAATCAAAATAATAGAGACATAAAATAGAATGGTGGTTGTCAAGGTCTGGGAAGAGAGAATGGGAAGGTTTTTTAATTTTTTTTCATTGGATAAGATTTCCACTTTATTATTATTATTGAAATTATTTCCACA
Organism: Papio anubis; assembly: GCF_008728515.1. NCBI lineage: Eukaryota > Metazoa > Chordata > Mammalia > Primates > Cercopithecidae > Papio > Papio anubis. The sequence continues at coordinate 50,815,951 of NC_044988.1, read as the reverse complement.
GGTTTTTAGGGAACAGGTAGTATTTGAACCTTGAGGCTATTGTGCTAAATAAAATAAGCCACTCACAAAAAATAAATACTGTATGATTCTACTTACAAGAAGTAGGTAGAGTAATCAAAATAATAGAGACATAAAATAGAATGGTGGTTGTCAAGGTCTGGGAAGAGAGAATGGGAAAGTTTTTTCTATTTTTTTCATTGGATAAGATTTCCACTTTATTATTATTATTGAAATTATTTCCATAGGCTTTTAGGGAACAGGTGGTATTTGGAACTGAGTAAGTTCTTTAGTGGTGATTTGTGAAATTTTGGTGCACCCATCACCTGAGCAGTATACACTGAACCCAATTTGTAGTATTTTACCCTCACCCACCTCCCACCCTTTCCTCCAAGTCCCCAAAGTCCATTGTATCATTCATATGTTTTTGCATCCTCATAGCTTAGCTCCCACTTATAAGTGAGAACATACGACGTTTGGTCTTCCATTCCTCAGTTAACTTCACTTAGAATAATAGTCTTCAGTTTCATCCAGGTTACCTCATGTATGTCTTCTATTAAAAAGTGTCTGTTCATGTCCTTTACTTACTTTTTAATGGGATTGTTTGTTTTCTCTTGTAAATTTGCTTAAGTTTTTTTATAGACGCTGGATGTTGGATATTTATAGGATGGATAGGTTGCAAAAATCTCTCCCAATCTGCAGGTTGCCTGTTTACTGTTGATCATTTTTCTTGCTGTGCAGAAGCTCTTTAGTTTAATTAGATCCCATTTGTCAATTTTTACTTTCATTACAATTGCTTTTGATGTCTTCATCATGAAATCTTTGCCCATTCCTATGTCCAGAATGGAATTGCCCAGGTTGCCTTCCAGGGTTTTGATAATCTGGGGTTTTACATTTCAGAGTTTAATTCATTTTGCATTAATTTCTGTATATAGTTTAAAGAAGGGGTCCAGGTTCAATTTTCTGCATATAGCTAGAACTTTGGGGACTCAAGGGAAAAGACAGGAGGGGGCCAAGGGATAAAAGACTACAAATTGAGTTTAGTGTATACTGCTTGGTTGAGATACCAGCACCATTTACTGAATAGGGAATTATTTCCCCATTGCTTGTTTTTGTCAGTCTTGTTGAAAATCAGATAGCTGTAGGTGTGCAGCCTTATTTCTGGTTCTCTATTCTGTTCCTTGGTCTGTGTGTGTGTGTGTGTGTGTGTGTGTGTGTGTGTGTGTGTACCAGTACCATGCTGTTTTGTTTACTGTAGCCCAGTAGCATAGTTTGACATTGGATAATGTGATGACTTCAGCTTTGTTCATTTTCCTTAGGGTTGTCTTGGCTATTTGGGCTCCTTTTAGCTCCATATGAATTTTAAAGCAGTTTTTTCTAGTTCTGTGAAGAATGTCATTGGTGTTATAATAGGCACAGCATTGAATCTATAAATTGCTTTGGGCAGTATGCCCATTTAACACTATTTATTATTCCTATTCATGCTCACGAAATGCTTTTTCACTTGTTTATCTCTGATGACTTTGAGTGATATTTTGTACGTCTCCTTGTAGAGACTTTCATCTCCCTAGAGAGCTGTGGTCCTAGATGGTTTTTTATGGCAATTGTAAATGGAATTGCACTCCTGATTTGGCTCTTGGCTTGACTGTTGTTAGTGTATAGGAATGCTAGTAATATTTGCACATGGATTTTGTATCCTGAGACTTTGCTGAAGTTGTTTATCAGCTTAGGGAGCTTTCTGGATGAGACTATGTGGTTTTCTAGATATAGGATTATGTCATCTGTAAAATTCCTGTCTTCCTATTTGAATGTTCTTTATTTCTTTCTTTTACCTGAGTGCTCCAGCCAGAACTTCCAATACTATGATAAATAAGAGTGGTGAGAAAGGGCAACATTGTCTTGTGCCAGTTTTCAAGGTGAATGCTTCCAGCTTTTGCCCATTCAGTATGATGTTGGCTGTGGGTTTGTCATAGATTGCTCTTATCACTTTGAGGTATGTTCCTTCAATAATACCTGATTTATTGAGAGTTTTTAATATGAAGTGGTGTCGAATTTTGTTAAAAGCCTTTTCTGAGTCTACTGAGATAATCATGTGGTTTTTGTCTTTAGTTTTCTTTATGTAATGAGTTACATGTATTGATTTGTTTATGTGGAATGAGTCTTGCATCCCAGGGATAAAGCCTACTTGATCATAATGAATAAGCTTTTTGATGTGCTGCTGGATTCAGTTTTCCAGTATTTCATTGAGAATTTTTGCATTGATGTTTATAAAGGCCTGAAGTTTTCTTTTTTTGTTGTGTCTCTGCCAGGTTTTACTACAAAGATGATGCTGTTCTCATAGAATAATTTAGAGGGGAGTCTCTTCTCGATTTTTAGGTATAGTTTAAGTAGGAATGGTACGAGCTCTTCTTTTTACATGTGGTAGAATTCATCTGTGAAGCCACTCAGGCCTGGGCTTTTTTTGTTTGGGAGGCTATTTATTACTGTTTCCATTTCAGAGGTCATTACTGGTCTGTTCAGGAATTCAATTTCTTCCTGGCTCAGTCTTGGGAGGGGTATGTGTCCAAGAATTTATCCAGTTTTTTCTAGTTCATGTGCATAGAGGTTTTCATAATATTATTTGATTGTTGTTTGTATTTGTATGGGTTTAGCAAAAATATCCCCGTTGTTTCTGATTGTGCATATTTTAATCTTCTCTCTTTTCTTTTTGTTAGTCTAGCTAGTGGTATATCTATTTTTTAAATTTTTTCAAAAAAAAAAAACAAAAAAAACAGCTCTTCAATTTCCTGATCTTTTGAATGGGTTTTCATGTCTGTACTCCTTCAGTTCAGCTCTGATTTGCGTTATTTCTTGTCTTTTGCTAGCTTTGGGCTTGCTTTTCTCTTGGTTCTCTAGTTCTTTTAGTTGTGATGTTACGTTGTTATATTGAGATCTTTCTAATTCTGTGATGTAGGCATGTAGTACTAAAAATTTCCCTCTTAACACAGTCTTAGCTGTGTCCCAGAGATTCTGGTATGTTGTATCTTTGTTGTCATTACTTTCAAATAGTTTTTTTTATTTCTGCCTTAATTTCATTATCCACCCAAAATTGTTCAGGAGCAGGTTATTCAATTTCCATGTAATTTTATAGTTTTCAGTGAATTTGTTTTTTGTGTTTTTTTTTGAGATGGAGTCTCAAGTGAATTTCTTAGTCTTGATTTCTAATTTGATTGTGCTATGGTCCAAAGAACTGTTTGTAATAATTTCAATTATTTTACATTTGCTAAGGAGTGTTTTTCTTCCAGTTATGTGACTGATTTTAAAGTAAGTTCCATGTGGTGGTGAGAAGAATGTATAACCTGCTGTTTTGCAGTGGACAGTTTTGTAGATATCTGTCAGGTCTATTTGATCCAGAGCTTAGCTCAGGTCCTGAATATCTTTGTTAATTTTTTTGTCTTGGTGATCTAATATTGTCAATAGGGTGTTAATGTCTCCCAGTATTACTGTGTGGGAGTCTATTTGAAGGTCTCTAAGAACTTGCTTTATGAATATGGGTATTTCTGTACTGGGTGCATATATATTTAAGATAGTTAGGTCTTCTTGTTGAATTGAGTCCTTTACCATGATGTAATCTCCTTCTTTGTCTTTTTTGGTCTTTGTTGGTTTAAAGTCTGTTTTGTCTGAAACTAATATTGCAACCCCTGCTTTTTTCTGCTTACCAATTGCTTGGTAGATTTTTCCCCATTCCTTTATTTAGAGCCTATGAGTGTCATTGCATGTGAGGTGGGTCTTGGTTCCTTATTCAACTTGCCTCTCTGTGTCTTCTAATTGGGGCATTTAGCCCATTTACATTCAAGGTTAGTATCTATATGTATGGATTTGATCTTGTCATAATGATGTTACCTGGTTATTGTTCAGACTTGTTTATGTGATTGCTTTATAGGGTCACTGGTCTGTGTACTTCAGTGTGCTTTTGACACATGATCCAATGTTCTCTGTGCTTAGTTTCACTTCCACATATTTCCTTTCTATATTTTCCTTCAGGAGCTCTTGTAAGGCAGGTCTGGTGGTAACAAATTCCCTCAGCATTTGCTTGTATGAAAAGGACCTTATTTCTCCTTTGCTTATGAAGCTTAGTTTGGCCTGATATGAAATTCTGGCTTGGAATTTCCTTTCTTTAAGAAATTCCTTAAAGAAATTTGGCCCTCAATCTCTTCTTGCTTGTAGGGCTTCTATTGAGGGGTCCACTGTTAGTCTGATGAGGTTCCCTTTGTACATGACTCTGACCTTTCTCTCTAGCTGCCTTTAGCATTTCTTCTTTCATTTCAACACTGCAGAATCTGATGATTATATGTCTTGAGGATGCTCCTTGTGGAGTGTATTAATAGGATTCTCTAATTTTCCTGAATTTGAATGCTGACCTCTCTAGCTAGGTTGGGAAAGTTCTCATGGATGATATCCTGAAATATGTTTCCAAGTTGGTTCCCTTTTCCCCATCTCTTTCAGGGATACCAATGGGTCACAGATTTGGCCTCATTTAGTAATCCCATATTTCTTGGAGGTTTTGTTTATTCCTCTTCATTTTTTCCCAGATCTTGTCTGACTGTCTTATTTCATAAAGAAAGTCTTCAAGCTCTGACATTCTTTCCTTCTCTTGGTCTACTCTGCTTCTAATACTTGTGATTGCATTATGAAATTTTTGTAGTAGGTTTTTCAGCTCTATCAGGTTAGTTACATTCTTTTGTATATTGGCTGTTTTGTCTCTCAGATCTTGCATTGTTTTATCATGATTTTTAGCTTCTGTGGACTGAGTTTCAGTGTACTACTAAAGCTCAATGATCTTCATTTGTATGCATATTCTGAATTGTATTTGTCATTTCAGCCATCTCAGCTGGTCAAAACCCTTGCTGAAGAGGTGATGCAGTTGCTTGGAGGAAAGAAGGCACTCTGGCTTTCTGAGTTTTCAGGGTTCTTGTGTTGGTTTCTTTTTCTCTTTGTAGGCTTCCATTCCTTCCATCTTTGAGTTTGCTGACCTTTGGATTTTTTTCTTTTCTTTTTATCATATTTGATGACTCCTGAGGGTTTTGATTGTGGCATAAAGTATATTCAACTGACTAGCTTTGTTTCTGGAACGCTTTTGGGGGGCCAGTACTCAGATCCCAATTTCTGAACTGCACTCTAATTCTGCAGGACTTGTATTGGGCCCTGACTTTGTTCTCTGGCTTTTCAAGATCAGGAAACCAATGCACTGGGGGGAGCCAAGGTGTTCCCACACTGCTGGTCATTACACTCCAAAGGGTGGTGTAGGCCAAAGTGTTTCATAGTGCAGTGACAGCAGTATTCATTCTCGTTCGCATGTGCCATCAGCAGTGGTAGCAGCAGCACAGTAAGGTGTATACTCATCAGCTGCGACAGGATGCTAGTGGGTGCCTGCCTCTCTGCAGGCATTCACCACAGTGGCAGAGGCAACACAACTGGGTTGGTGGCAGAGGCACCTGCTGGTGACTGTGTGCATTTGTTCTGATGGTGGTGTTGGCTCAGGGGTGGGGCACCAGTGGGCACAGGTCTCTGTGCCTTCTCTGTGTACCACAAGCAGGAGTTGGAAGAGGATCTTATGTTCTCTGCACTTACTTTCACTCCCCCAGCAGTGTGACTGCAAGAGTAGGGCACTGGCAGGAGTAGGGCTGAATGGCTGTGTGCCTGTCAAGGCTCTGCTTGCAATGGCTGTTGGCAGAAGGGGATGGGCTTCACCCTATTGTAGCAGTGGCAAGGCAGGGTGCACAAACAGTCACACGCTGGCAGAGCCTTCCGCTTTAAAGGTATTCTGATGAGAATCTCCTTCCTGGCCATGAATACATAACAGTTGTCAGATTATCACTCTACCTATAGTTCACTAAAGGCCTAATTAATGTGAAAAATTATATATCTAGCTTTATTCCTATCACACACACACACACACATTACTTTCAAACTTACATTCTATCTTTAGGATATGTAGAATTTCTCTCATTTCTTTGAACATGACTTACTTCCTCTCATTCAGATCCCAGAGAGCAGAACACCAGCAAACAGCCTCTGTGGTGTTCAGTTGATAAAAGTGAGTTAAGCTCCAGTATGTGAGAGAGGAAGACAGCCTCCCTCTGGAACTCACCTTTCCACTGGGGATCTGAGCAACCCAGGCTGAAGGAAAGCACTTTGTGTCTCCCACTAACTTGGGAAGAGGCTGAGAGGCTTAGAAATGCTGTAAAGGAAAGACACCATGAAAACTTGCATACGCTTTCAGTCCAGGGTCTCAGTCCAGACCCAGAAATGAGAGAAGGATGCCATTTTTAATCTGAATGCGTACAATGTCAGTCATTCTTTGTCGACACAGCAGTGTGGCTACACAGGCATTTTAGTCTCAGGCCAGAGATTGGAGCACCAGCTCTCAGTGTGGCAAGGGCCTCCACAGCCAGAACTCTGGAAAATGCCTCAGCAGTAAGGCAGAAATTGTGTTTTTCCCCTATCACAAGCCTGGGGCAGGAGGAGAGCTGCTACAGCTATAATTTCTCCTAAGTGGCAAGATTTGCTGCCAGGACCAGCTTGACAACCTGGAACTGATTGGTAAGTGCCATTGCTAGATTCCCGATCCTGCTCTCCTGAGATTGTAGCTCATTGGGTCCCTCTCTGTTCCACTCCTAGGCTGAAATCCAGGCATTTGGAGCATTCACTTGCCTGGACCAGCAGCTTGAGCTGCCCCACCCTTCCTGGAAATAGATAATGGTGCAGGGAGGCTCTGTCTTCTCCATACCCAAGCAGATCTTTAAGAATTCAGAGCACCCATTTGCCTTGTTCAGCAGACTGAGCCACCCTACCCTTCCTGGACATAGACTGTGATGAAGCAGAGTTTTCTCTTCTCCATGCCCAGGCAGGTCTCTGTCTCCAGGCATTTGAAGCACTCATTTACTTGGTTCAGCAGCCTGAACTGCCTCACCCTTCTTGGACCTAGATCTTGGTACAGTAGGGCTTTCTCTGTGCCCCACCCACACAAATCTCCAGGTGTTCAGAGCACCAGCTTGCCTGGATTAGCAAGCTAAGCTGTCCCACTTTTCCTGTGAAGATATCCTGGCACACCTCTCTACTCTGAGCATCTCTACATGCTCAGGCAGATCTCTAGGCATTAGGAGCACCTGCTTTTTGGCCCAGCAGCCAGAGACATTCCACCCCTCCTATGCAGAGATCTTTGTACAAGGAGGCCCTCTATACTCCACACACAAGCAGATATCCAGGCATTCAGGGCAACATTCATCTGGATCAGCAACCTGTCCTGCCCCACACTTCCTGTGCAGAGATCCTGGTACAGGGAGAATCTCTCTGCTTCATACCCAGGCAGAATGCCAGGCATTTGGAACAACCACTCATCTGGTTCAACAACCTGAGCCACCCCACCCGTCTTGGACATAGATCGTGGTGCAGCAAGTCCCTCTCTGCTTCAGGCCCAAACAGATCTCCAGGAATTCAAAGCACATGCATGCCTGGTTAATCAGTCTGTCACCCAACCCTCCTGTTTAGAGATCTTGGTTCAGGGGACCCTCTCTGCTCCATGCCTACACAGAGCTCCAGGCACTTAGAGTGCCTACATTTCTGGATTAGAAGCTTAGGCCATCCTCCAATTTTGTGCAGAGAACCTGGAGCTGAAGTAGTGTTCCAGCTCCATCCCTAGGCACACCTGTGAGTATTTGGTGGCTACCCACAGGACTCTCCCTTGGTGCTGGTACCTTTGCCTGCCATCAGGGGACCAATAGGTAGACCTGCTCAGTCATTCCCTTTATGGTCTTTACTGCTCTGGGGCTGGTCAGGGAGTTCAGAACACTATACATGCCATGAATTGCTCTATTGTCTTAGGCAATAGGGAGTTTCTGTCAGTAAATAAGAATCAATTATATACCCAGACACAGTGGGCACAGCCAACTCTTACCTATAAATGTCATCAATAGCTTGTAGGTTGAACTCCACAGCCCAATATAAAATCAGCCAAAGTAAATGAATAAGGTTATGAAAGCAAAGCCAGAGGACCCTATCCGGCATTCTCTACAGTCATATCCCCCCAAAATGGAGGGAAAGGGGAAAATGAAAGAATAATAAAAGTAATAATAATATTAACATTATAGAGAAAGCGAGAAGAAAAAAATCCTACCAACACAAAAATATTATAAAAATTTAAAGTGCTAGTGTCTCCATATGAGAAGGAACCAGCATAAGAATTCTGCCACCATGAAAAATATGAAAGGAGTGACACCACAAAATGACCACATCAGCTCTCCAGCAATGGTCCCTAACCAAAATGGAAATTCAGAAATGACACATAAAGAATTCAAAGCATGGATTGCAAGGAAGCTTAATGAGATCCAAGACAAGGTTGAAAATCAACACAAATAAATTTCTAAAGTAATCTAGAAAATGAAGAAAGAGATGAAGAAGTCAATTAGAGAGTCTGGAATTGAAAAACTCACCTAAGAAACTTCAAAATACAATTGAAAGCTGTATCAACAGACTGTATCGAGCAGAAGAAAGAAAATTTAGAACTTGAAAGCTGTTGTTTTGAGCTGACACAGACAAGAATTACAAAAAGAAGAATTTTTAAAAAATGAACAGAATACTTGAGAAACATGTAATCATTCAAAGCAAACAAACATTCAAATTATTTGGCATTCAATAATAGGAAATATATTTGAGGGAATAATTCAAGAAACTTTCTTAATCTTGCTAGACAGGTAAAAATCCAGATACAAGAAACTGATAGAACATCTGTAAGATACTATGCAAAATGAACATCACCAAGGCATACAGCCACTAGTCTGTCCAAGATCAATACTGAAGAAAACATCTTAAAGGCAGCTAGAGAAAAAGGGAAGATCATGCACAAAGGGAACCCCATCGGGCTAACAGCAGACTTCTCAGCAGAAACATTACAAGCCAGGAAACATTGGGGGCCTATTTTCAGCATTCTTAAAGAAAAAATAATTCCAACCAAGAATTTCACATTCTGCCTACCTAAGCTTCATAAGAGAAAGAGAAATAAGATCTTTTCCAGACAAGCAAGGACTAAGAGAATTCATTAGCACTACACCAGCATTACAAGAGATTCTTAAGAGAAGTCTAAAAATGGAAATGAAATAACAATATCTGCTACCACAGAAATACATGTAAATATATAGTCTGCAGACCCTATAAAGTGATCACACAATATGTGACCCTATAAAGGAACCAGAAAACAACTTCATGATAAGATCAAAACCACACATACCAATATTAACCTTGAATGTAAATGGACTAAACACCTAATTTAAAAGACACAGAGTGGCAAGTTGAATTAAAAAAATATATCCATTAATCTGCTGTATTGAAGAGACCCATCTCACACATACACCCATATGCTCAAAGTAAAGGGTTGGAGAAAGATCAGCTGCACAAATAGAAAACAAAAAAGGGCAGGGGTTGCTATTCTTATAGCACAAAACAGACTTTCAACCAACAACTGTAAAGAAGAACAAAGAAGGGCATTCCATAATGATAAAAGGATTCAATTCAATGAGAACACTTAACTATACTAAATATATAGGCATCCAATATTTGAGCATCTATATTTATAAACTTAATAGACATCTACAGTATACTCCACCCATCAACCACAGAATACACTCGTTAGCACACAGAATATACTCTAAGATTGACTACATGCTCTACCATAAGGCAAGTCTCAATAAATTCAAAAAAAATTAAAATTATACTCTCAGACCATAGTGGAATAAAAATAGAAATTAATACTAAGTTGTCTCAAAAACCACATAATTTCTTGGAAATTAAACAACTTGTTCCTGAATGACTTATGGGTAGACAATGAAATCAAAAAAGAAATTTAAAAATTCTTTGTACTAGAGAAAAACAAAGACACAACATACAAAAATTTCTGGGATACAGCAAAAGCAGTGTTAAGAGGAAAGTTCATAACACTAAATGTCAACCTCAACAAGTTAGAAAGATCACAAATTAATGATGCAACACTGCACCCAGAGTAACTAGGAAAACAAGAACAAACCAACCCCAAAGCTAGCAGAAGAAAATAAATAACTAAAGTCAGAGCTGAACTGAATAAAATAGATACCCAAAAACTCCATATAAAAAATCAATAAAGCCAAAAGTTGGTGATTTGAAAGGATAAACAAGATTGACTGCTAGCTAGATTAACAAAGAAAGACACTATTTAATTTTTTTTCTTAGGGGTACACCAGGCAGAATTGAGCAACTGAGATATCCTGGGAAATTTGATGAGGTCCCCAAGGTCTCTGGTTTGGAATACCTCCTCTAGCAACTACCTGAGGCTTAACATCTGCTAATTCTGTGCTACTGTAAGATAGTTCTTAGTTTACTGGGTCTGAAAAGCAGGTTTTTCTTTTAGCCTCTGGTATTTCTTAACAGTTGATGGCTATGGAATGATTACCCGATGATGTACTTTTCACCAACTGTGTGTCATCCCAGGGGTTTGTCTGTCTTAAAGAACATTCAAAGAAAAGGAATGGCTAATCATATATAAGAGATCTTGTTAGCTGAGATTTAAGGGAGACTTAGAGAAAAGCTAACAGGAAAAGGATGTGCATTGTGGAGGAAGGGGTGGCAGCCGTAACAATACAAAAATCCATTATAAATAATAAAACTAGAAAAAAGATTTATGAAAACAAGTAAATGGCAATTTTAGCTAGTGGTCAAATCCTTGGGATTTGGAGCTACAAAGATAATTATGTGGATCTGCAAGCACTCTTAGAAACAGCAAAGGGTGTTTGTCTAACAGGCTGCAGGGGCAGAGAAGTGGTAGTAATAGCCATGGAAACACCATCACTGGGACAACTGGGTGCAACGAGGGGCAGCTGGATGGCCTGTGCATGCAGTGGAAGTGGGCAGGAGTTTTAACGTAAATGATCACGTCCATGACTCTCTGCAGCTAGTTCTAAATTGAATTTTGTTTCTTTGGTATGTTTTTCACTTCAGAAATTCAAAAAAAGATTAACAAAGGAACTCACAGCATTGACGTGCTTTGGATGCTATGTAAAATGGATAAAAGAGTCATCAAGATTCAGGCATTTAAACCAATTCGCCTGCTTTACTCCTTGGGATCTTTTATTATTATTATACTTTAAGTTCTGGAGTACATGTGCAGAATGCACAGTTTTGTTACATAGGTATACACTTGGCAGAGTTCAGTTTTGGAAATAAAATATTTATATATTCACAATGCTTTCCCTGTGTCTAATAGCTTTCAGAGGTAAGTTTTTTTCAAACATTATTATTGTGGGTGTTTGACAAGGCTAAATATGTTTTTTTAATCAGATTTTCTTTTAAAAAGTACAACAAGAAGTCTATGGATTATCAGAGTACTTTTTAAAATTAAAGTTATTCCTTCTTTTTCTATATTTTAAGTATAAAAAAGCAAATGATTTTTAATTTATGCCTTCAGCTACTCCTGTTGCATTAATTTAAACTGTATTAAAAAGCCATTTCTACTTTCTAGGTATTATAAATTGTCAAGCTCCTAGTAAACAATTTTGTATCACAAAAAAAGAAAGAAGATACAAATAAGCATAATCAAAAATAACAAAAGTGATATTACTACCAATCTCACAGAAATACAAAAGATCCTCAGTGATTGACATAGTTTGTATCTGTGTCCCAATAGAAAACTCATGTTGAATTATGATCTTCAAATTTCAAGGTGGGCCTGGTGGGAGGTGATTTGATCATGGGGTCAAAGTTATCATGAATAGTTTAGCATCATTTCCTGGTGCTCTTCTCATGATAGTGAGTGAGTTATTGTGAGATCTGGTTGTTTAAAAGTGTGTGGCACCTCCCCCATCTCTCTCTTTCTCCTGCTCCAGCCATTTGAAGTGCTGGCTCCTCCTTCACCTTCCACCATGAGTAAAGGTTTCCAAAGGTCTCCCCAGAAGCTGAGAAGATGCCAGCATCATGCTTCCTATTCAACCTGAAGGACCATGAACCAATTAAACCTCTTTTCTTTATAAATTACCCACTTTCAGGCATTTATTTATAGTAAGGCAAGAATGGACTAATACAGAACATTAGTACCAAGTAGTGGGGCATTGCCATAAAGATACCTGAAAATGTGGATACACCTTTGGTATTGAGTAACTGCCAGAGGTTGGAAGACTGTGGAGGGCTCAGAAGAAGATAGGAAGATGAAAGTTTGAAACTTCTAGAGGTTGTTAAATTGTTGCGACCAAAATGCTGATGGTCATATGGACAATGAAGTCCAGGCTGAGGATCTCTCAGAGGGAGATGAGGCATTTATTGGGAACTGGAGCAAAGATCACTTTTGTTATGTATTAGCAAAGAGGTTGGCTGTATTGTGGCCCTGATGTAGGGATCTGTGGAACTTTGACAGATGATGATTTATGGAACATGGCAGAATAAATTTCTAAGGAGCAAAGCTTTCAAAATGTGACCTGACTGCTTCTAACAGCATATGCTCATATGCATGAGCAAAGAAATGTCATAAAACTGGAATTTATATTTAAAAGGGAAGCAGAGCATGACATTTGGAAAATTTGTAGCCCAGCCATGTGATAGAAAAGAAGAGCCCATTTTCAGGGGAGGAATTCAAGCAGGCTGCAGAAAGTTGCATAAGTAAAAAGGAGCCAAGTACTAATAGTCAAGACAATGAAGAAAGAGCCTAGAAGACATTTCAGAGACTTTCACAGTAGCCCCTCCTACTACAGCTGCAGAGGCCCCACAGGGAAAAATGGTTTTGTGGGCCAAGCCCAGAGCCATGCTGTCCTGCACAGTCTCCAGACACTGAGCCCTGCATCCCAGCCACTTCAGCTCCAGTCATGGCTCAAAGGGGCCCAGTACAGCTGAGACTGCTGCTCCAGAGGGTGCAAGACATAAGCCTTGGTGGCTTCCATGTGGTATTAAACCTTCAGGTACACAGAATGCAAGAATTAAGGCTTGGAAGCCACTGCCTAGATTTCAGAGGATGTATGGAAAAGCCTGGATGTCCAGACAGAAGGCTGCTGCAGGGGTGGATCCCTCATAGAGAGCCTCTACTGGGGCAATGAGGAGAAGAAATCTGGGTTGAAGCCCTCACAGAGAATCTCCACTGGGGCACTGCCTAGTGGAACTGTGAGAAGACAGCCATTGTCCTCCAGACTCACAAATGGTAGATTCACTGACAGCTTGTACCCCAAGTCTGGAAAAGCCACAGGCACACAACACCAGCCCATGAGAGCAGCTGTGAGGACTGAACCCTGCAAAGCCACAGGGGTGAACCTAAGTAGGCTTTGAGAGCCTACCCCTTGCACCAGTATGTCCTGGATGTGAGACATGGAGTCAAAGGAGATTATTTTGAAGCTTTAAAATTTAATGACTGCCCTGCTGGGTTTTAGACTTGCATGGTGCCTGGAGACCCTTTCTTTTGGCTAATTTCTCCCTTTTGGAACAGGATTATTTACCCAATGCCTGTAGCCCCATTGTATCTTGGAGAAATAAACTTGTTCTTTGATTTTACAGTCTTATCGGTAGAAGGACTTGCCTTGTCTCAGATTAGACTTGGGACTTCGGAATTTTGGGTTAATGCTGGGATGAGTTAAGACTTTGGAGAACTGTTAGAAAGGCAAGATTGTATTTTGCAATGTGAGAACGTTAGATTTGGGAGAGGCCAGGGGCAGAATGATATAGTTTGCATCTGTGTCCCCCTCCAAATCTTATGTCGAATTATAATTCCCAGTGTTGGAGGTGGAGCCTGCTGGGAGGTGATTGTATCATGCAGGTGGAGTTCCCATGAAATATTAGCCCCATCTCCTGATCCTGTTCTCATGAAAGTGATTGAGTGAGTTTACATGAGATCTGGTTATTTAAAAGTTTGTGGCACATTCCCCTCTTTCTCTTTCTCCTGCTCTGGCCACGTGAAGTGCTGGATCCCCCTTTGCCTTCCACGATAAGTAAAGGTTTCCAGAGGTTTCCCCAGAAACCAAGCAGACGCCAGCATCATGCTTCCTCTTCAGCCTGTGGAACCATAAGCCAATTAAACCTCTTTTTTAAAATAAATTACATAGTCTTAGGTATTTATTTATAGCAATATGAGAATGGACTAATACAGGGACTATTAGGATACATACTAGAAAATTTATAGGAAATTGATAAACTCCTGGAAACACACAACCTTCCAAGATTTAATCAGGAAACACTGAATAGACTAATACCAAGTTTTGAAATTGAGTTAGTAATAAAACCTACCAACTACAGAAAGCCCCAAAGCAGATGACTTTATAGCCAAATTCTACTAGATGTACAAAGAAAAGCTAGTACCAATTCTACTGGAACTATCCCAAAAAAATCAAGGAGAAAGGACTTCTCCCTAAGTCATGCTATGAAACCAGCATCACTCTGATACCGAAACCTGGCAAGGAAACCACTAAAAAAGAAAACTACAGGCCAATACTCCTGAGGAACATAGACATAAGAATCCTCAACAAAATCATAGCAAACCAAATTCAACAATATATCAGAAAGTTAATCCACAATGATCAAGTAGGCTTCACTCCTAGAATGCAAGGTTGGTTCAACATATGCAAATCAATAAATGAGACTCACCAAATTAACAGAAGTTAACATACACACAAAGTTCATCTCAATGAACTTGGAAAAAGCTTTCATAAAATTCAACATACATTCATTATAATAACTCTCAAGAAGTTAGGCACTGAAGGAACATGCCTCAAAAATAACGAGAGCCATCTATGACAAACCAACAGCCAACATCATACTGAATGAACAAAAGCTGGAAGGCTTCTCCTTGAGAACTGGAACAAGACAAGAATGCCCACTGTCACCATTCCTATCCAACATAGTACTAAAAATGCTAGCCAGAACAACCATGCAAGAAAAATAAATAAAAGGCATTCAAATAGGAAAAGAAAAAGTCAAACTATCTCTCTTTGTTGATGATAGGTTTCTATCCTCAGAAAACCCTAATACTCTGCCAAAAGGCTGTTAAAGCTGGTAAGCAATGTTAAGGTTCCAGGAAACAAAAATCAGTAGCATTCTATACACTAATAATCTTCAAGCTGAGAGCCAAATCAAGAATATAATCCCGTTTACAATAGTCACAAAAATGATAAAATACTTAGGAATACATCTAGCTAAGGAGAGTCACAAAACGCTGCTAAAAGAAATCATAGAGGACACAAACAGATGGAAAAACATTTCATGCTCATGGATTGGAAGAACCAATATCATAAAAATGGTCATATTGCCCAAAGCAATCTACAAATTTAATGCTTTTCCTATCAAACTACCAACATCGTTTTTTCACAGAATTAGGGGGAAAAATGCCAGAATTCATATGGAACCAAAATAGAGCCTGAATAGTCAAAGCAATCCTAAGCAAAAAGAACGAAACCAGAGATATCACATTACCCAACTTAACTATACTATAGGGTTACAATAACCAAAGTAGCAAGGTACTAGTACAAAAACAGGCATGTAGACCAATGGAACAGAATAGAGAACCTAGAAATAAAGCCACACACCTACAGCCATCTAATCGTTGACAAAGTTGACAAAAATAAGCAATAAAGAAAGGTCTCTCTATTCAACAGATGGTGCTGAGATAGCTGGTGAGCCATATGAAGAAGAATGAAACTGGATCCCTACCTTCTGCATATGCAAAAATTAAGATGGATTAAAGATTTAAATGTAAGATATCAAACTATAATAATCCTAGAAGAAAACCTAGAAAACACCATTCTAGACATCTACTTTGGAAAGTTATTTATGACTAAATCCTCAAAAACAAATGCAAAAATAATTGACAATTGGGACCAATGAAAGATCTTCTGCACAGCACAAGAAACTATCAACGGAGTAAGAAGACAACCTACAGAATGGTAGAAAATATTTGCTGTGCATCCAAAAAAAGGTCTGATAGCCACAATCTATAAAAAATCTCAGCAATTCAACAAGCAAAAAGCAAATAACCCCATTAAAAGTGGGCAAAGATATGAACAGACACTTCCCAAAAGAAGACATACAAGTGGCCAAACAAGCACGAAAAAGTGCTCCACATCCGTAATCATCAGAGAAATGAAAAAATCAAAACCGCAATGAGATACCATCTCACAACACTCAGAATGACTATTATTAGAAAGTCAGAAAACAACAGAGGCTGGAGAAAAGGGAATGCTTACATACTGTTGGTGGCAATGTAAATTAGCTCAGCCACTATGGAAAGCAGTTTGGAGATTTCTCAATGAGAGTTACCATTCAATCCAGCAATCCCATTTCTGGGTATATACTTGAAAGAAAACAAGTTATTCTGCCAAAAGACCTATGCACTTGCATGTTCATCACAGCACTATTCACAGTGTAAAAAAAAAAAGACATGGAATCAACCCAGGTGTCCATCAATGGCAGCTTAGATAAAGTAAATGTGGTACATATACATCATGGTATACTATGCAACCATAAAAAAAAATTAAATCATGTCCTTTGCAGCAACATGAATACAGCTGGGGTTATTATCCTAAGCAAATTAACACAGTAACAAAAACCCAAATACCACATATTCTCACTTATAAGTGGGAACTAAACATTGGTTACTCGTAGACATAAAGATGGCAACAATAGACATTGGATATTACTAGAGGGGGAACAGAGGGAGAGGGTTAAATGTTGCTCAATACCTGGGTAATGGGATCATTTGTACCCCAAATGTCACACCACATACCCAGGTAACAAACCTGCACATGTATCCCCTGAATCTAAAATAAAAGTTGAAAATAAGTAAGTAAATATGAAGAAATGAAAGCATGAAAAAGAAAAAAAGGCTTCAACCTTGATGTTATTTTTCTCCATGAAAATCCCATAATTCCCTATTTGGAGGTGGCTAACTCTGCCTGCTTTCATGAATTCCTCTCTCACAGTCCCAGTATGCTCTTTGCTAGTCCCTCTGTAACTCTGAGGTCCACAAGGAGAGGAGCCATATCTAACTTGTCCAATATCGTTACTACAAAATTAGCCCAGTGCCTATAAAACAACAGGCACTCAGTTAATATATATGAGATCAACAAATGGATAACTAGTGGACTAATTTTAAGGATATAGATGGAAGGCAAAATAGAATTTTGATCAAATAACACAATATGATCTGGAAATTCTTGCCTTGGCAAAACAGAGCTCAAGATTTATCTATTTCTTTAAAAATTTTACATTCTATTGATGAGGGTGTTGGGGAAAGGTTAATGCATCACATTCGCCATCATCACCTAGGCATAGCACCATAATCATTAACCATAATAGCTGACATGATGGGGCTTTCCAATCAGTCTCCAAGTGCATTGTGTGTATTCACTTACCTGGTCCTCACAACAACCTCTTAACATAGATAGTAATATATCCATTTTACAGATGAGGAAAACATGGCACAGGTTGATTAGAAAGCTTGCAAAAAGGGACACAGCAGAAAGTCAGGATTGAATTCAAGAGACCTTAGCTAGTAATAAGACCCATTTCAATTGATATAAAGAGAACAATTTTAGCACCAGGGAAATGAGAAATATGGGGAAATTATATCATGGTTTTGGTCGAAAATTGTGCACCTTCCTCCATCATGTTTAGACTAAAAAACATATCTACCCAGTCCACTGCTAGTAAAAGACTATGGGCAGGAATATCTCCTTCAAAATGGAAGAAACTCCAATTTCAAAGTACAATTTCCAACTATAATTTCACTTTTATTTACTACTAAGTAAATAAAATCAAAGAGTTATTAAATTTTGAATGTTCTTTTTTGTTCCAGAGGTAAAATACTGATGCTAGCTAATGTAGTAATTTAATGTAAATGACTGCCTTGAAAAAATTTTAAGAATAAGAGAAAGTATGTATCAGATATGGCTCATAGATATCAAGTTCTACACAATATTATGGAGAAAAGGTCATAAAAATTTGGGAATACCCGGTGAAAGTTTGAAAAGAATCATAACTGCAGGCCTTCTCATAGCTTTAATATGCTATTCATTGTGAACCTTCATATATAATATGCAATGTTACCTATGCTATTTAATCATAAAATAATTTCCTTAGGGAGTTTTTTTAGGATTTGCATGCTACTGAATTTATTGGGGGAATTATTGGTCTAGCAAATGATAATACTCTTATTTTAAAATACTTACAGTTTAGCCATTGGAAAATCATCATCTGGTTTTTACCAACTAAACATAGTACCATATGAAAATGGTACAGAACCATCTATTAATTGCTATGAACACTGATATTTGGAAAAGCTATTAAAACTGATTTATTCCAACATCCCACCCAGGGTGAAGGATAAAATGAAAATTAAGATTCAGTTTAACTTTCCCAGTTAAGGTTTGGTTCAACTTACCCATGTAATATTCTTATGCTGAAAGATTAAAAGGACTAGAGAAAAATACCCCTCTGGAAAGAAATCAACACTACTTTACAGAAATAGAGCTACCTCACTAAGCTAATTATAAAGGGAAAAACCTAAGGTAACACTATAATAAAACATGAATTTCTATTATTGTTTTCCTTTAATGGAACTAAATATAATTAACAGTAACTCAGCATCCTGTAAGAAATTATGTCAGGAAATTAACAATGAACTTGAGCCTATGTAGACGACACATTTCAGGTCTCCGGTGGTCCGTCATTAATGAACATCTAGTAATAGTACATAATTAGCCAACATCTATAGAATTCAAAAACACATGCTCGACAAAAGCATAGAGAACCAGTCAGTGACACAGATCAGAATAATTCAGGGGCCAAAATTACGAGAAATTCAAATGAAAATGGGTCTTTCACGTTGGTGCCTGTTCCTTCCATTTAACAGATGAAGAAAATGAGACCCAAAGAAGACAGGTAACTTACCAAGGTTACCAAAACCATAATGGTTTTGACTCTGCTTTTGACTTTCATGTGAACTTGGTAAGTGTAAAACTGGTTATGTTGAACAAATTGCAGTTGCTGATATTCACTGTTTTAATGTACAAAAATTATTTTTAAAATAAAAAAAGAAAAAGGAAAGAGAAGAAAAGGAAAACTTCCCCACTGCTAGTCCAGGACTTTTTTCACAGAATGCCAGACCTTCGGTGTCTGCCACCACATTGCACTTAAAAGAAAAGAGGGTGGGGGTGGGAGGGTGAAGAAAGATTTGGGGTTTTCAGTCTCAACTACCAAATAGAGATTTTACTTAAATATTTAAAATTGTCTCTAAGTATTGGGAAACTGAAAGAAATAAAGTATAAAACCTTTCCACTTCAAAAATAATAAGGTAAACAGTAGAGCAAATAATTCATTGGAGAATGAATGAAATTAAATAATTGATGCGAATAATGCACCAGTTTGCAATCTTTAAAAAACAAAACAAAACAAAACTTCAAATTATTTTGAGTACAATCAGAGCATTGGTAACAGTAGTTCTTGCTTCTTTTGAGTTTCCCTGCAAGGCTTCTTGGCTCCACCTAGTGTCAAACATCAAAAATACACGATTAAATGGCAGAAATCAGCGTAACTGTACGGCTGGTTTCTTCTTTTCCTTAGAAAAGCAAGCTACCACCTGCAGAGTTATTAGCCTCTTCTGCCTAACTAGAAGCTGTGAATGCATTTAAATTTATTGTAAACTTCAAAGTTCATGACAACCTTCTATAGTTGGACCTGTCTACGCAATCATATTCTGAAAACCTGAATTCAAAAATGAATAAATTGTATATTCAACCCAATATATAATTTTTTTATTTCATTCCATAGACCTTATTGAGCAACTCCTTTGTACCAGGCAATGTACAATGGACTAAGGATAGTAAATAAAACATAACATTATTGTGGAGAAGAGAAATAAGGAATCAAATAAAATGGAATATATTAGGTGCTTATTGACTGAAATGATTTTTAATAATAATAGGTGTCCAAGTGAAGATTAAAGAGAAAAAGCATGGCTTGCAGAATAAACAGTCTTGTCATAACTTTTAAGCACAGAATGAGAGCCTCTGAAGAGTTGAATACAGCAGGGGGCGCTGAGAGATGGCAATAGTTCAGAGGTAGGTTCTGAAGTCAGATGGGCCTAGTCCTGACTCTGCTATTTCGCTTCTCTGTGATTTGGTTTTCACATTTGTTAAACTGGGATAATAATGGTATCTCTCACATTGGGTAGTTATAAGGATAAAAAAAAATAATACACAGAATGCACTTAGAACAGTGCCTGGCACATTGTGAGCTCAACATCACTGGTTGCACCTATTTTCGCTGGAGTTTAAATGCTGTGGACTAAAATGGGAGGCAGTCACCAATGATGCACAAATTCTCAATTTGTGAACAAATGTGAACTGACACCCTTCTCTCTCCACTTACATGTTCTATAGTGGAGCCAGCTCACTAATGCTCACAACCAGAAGTTTATTTATGGTGGGAAAGTCTAGAGAACCAGCTAACTTAGAGATGATCACTTTCATCTTTCAGCCCTAGTATGAGAAAAATTTATGCCAGAACTTCTCTGTATACCTTAAAGTGACCAAGGATTCAGTGGTTACTTGAGACCAAGAGTCTCAGAGTAGAGAACTCTGTGGTTCTTGCAGTCTCCTCTTTGTCAGGACAGAGGATGGTTGACAGGGAAGACACAGAAGTTTGACAAAAGACCACAACTCCAGAAGAATTATCTCTTGTATCTGCCAAAGTTTGTTTTCTGATGTTTCTCGCATCTTCTGATATAGTCTTGTATTCTTTCCACCAGGAAACAAAGAAAGAACCAAAATAAGAGGAGAAAAAGAAGAGAAAAAGGAAGAAGAGAAAGAAGAGGAGGACAGAAACTATATATATTGAGTGCTTATGTCCTAAGCATTTTATATGTATCAATCTCCTTTAATTAACACAACAACCCTATGAGATAGGCCTATTATTATTTACATCTTATAAATGAGAAAACTGAAACTGAGGCCCAGGGAGATTAAACAGCTTACCCAAAGTCACACAGCTGATAAGTGGAGCAGTGTATCTCTAATACTTTTTAACTACCACACTTACTGTTTTTCATGAACCTTCAATCCTCAAAGGCCTTCAGAATGATGGACCACCCAATCAGGCTTGCCTTCCTCATTATCCTTCCCATCCGCTGCCCAGACCTCCTGCCTAAATAGCCGTTCTTTCAAACTGGCTAAATTCAGCTAGGTAATAAAAACTATACATGTACATGTATGTACGCGTGTTTGCATTTGAGCACATTGGCATTAAAATAAAGAAGAATTCTAATTCAGCCAAAACACACTTGTATGTACATGCACACACATACACACACACAAACACACACACACACCCCTACTTTAACACCTAATTCTCCTAGAAATATTTGACTTTTAAGAGATTGTTAATTCTAATTGTTCCTGAGTAAAATTTCTCAAAATTTCTCATAAAGTCTAAATTTCCCTTGAGAACACCTTACCTCATTTCTGCAGCCTTATCTTCACTACCCATAGACATCCATAATTGATTTTTCTATAAGGACTGAAGAAGGCAGACCAAGTGAGAGTAAAGTCTCAGATTTTGAAAAAAATAGAATGGGTCAAAACTCAACAGAATGACTTTGTTACACTAAGAATTTAGTGTTTGACCCTAAGAATCTCTGGATATTACTTTTTTCAATAGATATGTATGTTTATATTGTAAGAGCATTTCAGATCCCACCAAAGCTGGGCTATAAAAATAACAAAGAAAAATGGAAATAAATAATAAGGATTATGTGAAAACATAACAAGATATACAAAAGTTATTATAATGTAATCCACTCAAAATCTCCTTTTTGCAATATGTGAGGTTACTTTCTTACATCAACCACACACACATCAAGATATCTTTGTTTTGTAGATACTACTACACACAGTAGAAGAAATACTAGACAGGCAATGACTACATAGACTTTCAAAACTAGTGTCTCATTCTAAATCCAATTAGACTCATCTAGTGCACCACCTGCATTTTCTTATTTCTCACTTCTGTTGAGACTGCCCAAGTCACTATTTTGATTTAAAATTTACAAAAGAAACATTCTCTGAAGATACCTGGCAAATGCGGTCACTGATACGTCTATACCTAGAGTTTCTTAAATAGAAATGCAATCTGCAGATGCCCACCAACCTGAGTTAGAGATGTTTTTATAGCCCCATTTTCTTAGAGACAAGAGGAGAGTATAGGGGTTTTCTCTTAGCGTTACACAAATGTTTTGAAAGCATGTACTATATAAGACATTATAGTAGACAATGAAATATAAGACTGAATAAAACATAATCTCTAATCTTAAGGACCTTGATGTCTACTTGAGGAAATAAAACATATTAATTTTATTAAACATGTGTTATGTTAAGGCAATGATACTGAGTGCTAATAAAATGTGGGCTACTTTCCCTTGAGAAGCATGATCTGGTGGTGAGAAATCAATTGACAGTTTAGCATAGTAAATGTTACAACAGTCATACACAGAGTAATATAAGTGTGCAATGAAGATGAGGATGAGGAAATGAGAGAGAGGTCACCCGGCAGGTTGCCTAAGATAAACCTTAAAGGATGAGTGAGAATTAGAGGTTTGCAGAGTAAAGCAGTTAGGAATTAACTAGATTTTTTTTTTAATGGAGAAAGAAAATCCAGAAAGCAGAAGAGGTCCAAAAATGGGAGTTGAATGAAGTAGCCAAATATCTGAAAGACAGCTTTTGGTAAAGGCTACTAAAAAGGTATTACAAAGAACTATAAGAGTTCAGAAAGAAGATCTGGGAAAGGTTAACCAAACAATTCACAAGTTAAATTGAAAAGAATCAAGCTAAATGAACAGCAATTCCAATTTTGAAAAAGCAATATTAATCACATATAAAATACAAAACCAATTTTAAAACCATGCTATAATAACTATCAATATGTAGTCCTGGAAATTTCAGTTACCTGGGAGTTTTACAATTGCGAAGACATTGTGCCAGCCTAATATGGTAAAAGAAGGAGAAATTCAAATCCTCATTAAGCTTGATTAATACTCTGGTGCTTACGAATACCACATTTTAGCACTCCTTAATACCTTCCTTAATAGTTCACTAGTAGGTAAGGCTTAGTCACATGTCAAGAGTAAGGTCTATGGAACTGCACATGATTCACTGACAAGAATCTAGAGAACAGACTTCAATTTTTTATTAGTTCTCAGCCCACAAACTGAGGGCTTGAAAAAAATCTTTTCATTGCACAACAGATATCTGTTGTGAGGGAATTTGTACTCATGGGATTTGAACTATTATAAGTGCACGAAATATATGTTAAAAACCTACACTGAATTGCCTGTTTAAGAAGAAAAATAATTTTCTGAATGGAGAAAAATGAAGATTATTTTAAGAAATCTTTCTTACAAACCAAGATTTGCTGAATTGAAACTGTCAGTAACCAAAAATAATCAGAGGCAAAGGAGATTCCCCAGAGGGCTACTAAGCAAAACAAAAGTTTTGTCAAGGGAAATGTGGAGTATGTGCAAGTGCAGAATGAGTCATAGGGTCATTGACTTTTTAATTAGAAGGGTTGAGTTTCAGCCATCTGATACTGAATGCCCTGCATGAACCAAGCACCTTGCTATACACTAGAAATAAACAAAGCAGATATGTCCCTATTCTCATTGAGCATACATTTCTAGTGAGGACACAGACAATACATGAACAAATAAAACCACAAACACATGTTTAGAAATTATAATAGGAAGGAGGAGTGAAAGGAGAGAGAATAAAGGAAGAGACTAAATTTAGATTAAGGTCAGAAATAATATCTCTGATAAAGCAATATTTATGTTGATATCAAAGGATGAATAGGAAGGAATTAGCCAGATGAAGAATTTAAAAAAGGAGTCCAAAAAAAAGAAAACTTGTGTCTAGTGTCAAAAGGTAGAAAAGAGCTCAGTGAGTTCAAAAAGTGTTTTTGAAATGAATGGGTAGGAATACAATGAGCAAGGCAAGACTGATCCAAGATAAATCTGAAGGAGTAAGTAGGCTAGAGTGGCTCTTTGAGACTGAATTAAAATGTTTCAACTTTGATACATGCAGTGAGGATCTTAAAAATCACCTTGTCTAAATTTACATTAAATGAAAAATATAGATACCAACAGCTTCCATGTCAACGAGCTGAACATGTCACTTCGCAAACCCACGATTATCAGGGAATTTACTGCTAAAATAGCCAGTTTTGATGCTGCTTATGATAGCTATCAGAAACTCTGCCTATACAAGCTATTTTGTGTGATTTACCTTGATCTTATAGAACAGGTTTGTATGAAAGATCCAGGGCAAGTCAGTAGATCAGAATTACAAAGCTGTGAGATGTGGTTGGCTCCAAAGACTCAGATGACGATGGATCAGAGTGGCATTTGCGGGGCTCTGGGTGAGACAGTGAACACTTTTGCCCAGAAGACCACTACAGCAAGGGCCATGTCGAAGGCATGGGGTGAGGTGAGGGGAGTAGACAGGGGATTTTAAAAATTATTTAATATCTTCCAGATACTAGACACTATGTGAGTTGTCTTCAGGTTTCATGTCATCATCACAACCACCTTATGAACTAAGTATAATCACCTTCATTTACAAATGAGGAAAGGGAAACTCAGAGAGATTATTAGGCCCTCATCTCCGAGGACAGAACTGGAAAGAAGTCTTTCACCACCAGGATTTGAAAAAGACCTGCCCTCTTTCCACTGATGAAGATGCTGCCCAGTAAAGATTCTTTATTCAAGCCCAAACAGAATAAAGAGGTTAAAAATTCCCTTTCATGTAGACCTTTGTCTTTAGTATTACCCTCAAAATGTCCACCCAAAGCAGGCTATCAATATCTGTTAATTAGTTGATGAATTGACATGATTGTGACCATTCTGCAGTCTTTAAAAGGAGATCTATTTGTGTCAATAAACAATGAGCTCATTAAAAACTACCCATAAAACAATTAGGCCAAGGGAATTTTGTCTGGTTAACAGTGAAAGTAGCAGGTGAGGATTTAGCTGCAGAGTCTGGAAGGAGCCTGTTTATCCTCCAGGACCATAGCAGTTTTGTCTTCAGGCTTAAGATAAATCACTGCAAGTGTGAAGGTATTCAGAAAAATAGGTTCTGCCATTGCTACTATGTCCTGAAGTTTCTTTCAGTTTGCTTTTGAAGAACACAGCCACAAAATGACCGCTAGATGTCCTCAAAGTTAAAAAAATATATAGATATGGCAGGAAAGTACTTCAGCACTTTTAGGAACTACACTAACTTATTTGTCTAGATTATTTGACTCCTGAGCTCTAAGCGAGATAGAGGGATTTGGTAGTTAAACACGAACATCCGACCTCTGTAAATGAAATAGAGTTCTGTAAAGGAAAGGACATTTAGTAACTTCTCATTTTCATTTTAATTAGGATTTGTATTACTCTCCTTCAGGAAAGCAGGCCAAAGAGACTGAATGAGCATTGGAAACATTATCCTCACCAACACTGACCAATCACCTGAAGAGCACTACAAGTGAAGAACACCTGGGGCCAGCTACTTAGCAATTTCAAATGCACAGAACCTGTGCTCTGGCCTATCTTTTAACATCAAAACAGCTGGGGAAAAAAAAAAAATTGAATAGTTAGATTGCGATTTCCTGAAATAGAAGCTGCAATATCTTTGGTTTTTTTGTTATGATATTAGTTAATGAAAAACACAATTTAGCAAAGTACGTCCCCAAGTACGTCTTTTAAATAAACTCAGACTTCTGTAGTCCCCATTTGTCTCTACAGGCTCAGAGGCCCATTTCTTCCTCGCCCCTTACCTTCCTTTTAATCTCTTTTTCTTTTCCAGTCCTTTTCCCGTCTTTAGTTCTTCTGTCTCTCCTCTTCATTTTTTCCACTCTTTTAACGTATCTTAGTTCACCATTTTTATACCAAAAATCAACTTCCTGATTATGATTTTTAATATATTCAACTGAAAGAATAAGCACTTGCCATGGTTTTCAAGAGTCAGGAAAAGGAAACAAAAAGAGGAGGAAAAGGAAGAATAAAGAAAGAAGAGGAGGAATGAGAAAAAGAGAAAAAGATTAGAAAACAGGCGGTTCTATCTGTACTTGCTCGAAACTTGAGAAGAAAAATTAGGTTACAGAGAGTTGGGGGTCCGGGGGGTAAGAGCTATAGAAAGCTGTTTTCCTTCATTTTCTCTGCCTCCTGGAGCACTGGCCTCCTCTATCATGTGTTAGGAATTTCTAATCTTACCACAGCCAGATGACTCATGCCCACTGACTGAGTCTGTAGACTTCTACAAAACACCTGAAAAGATAAATTTTAATTGAGAAAACAATCTCTCACTCCAGGGTATGCTTTCAAGATAGGTAGGGGGATTTTCAGCATTTATTTCCATTTTGTTCACTGAAGACTCATAGACCTTAATCTTAATTTCAAACATAGTTGTGTCTGACGGCCAGAGACTATTTTCAAATCAAGCAATAAACTGGCATGGACTAAGACTTGCTTCTGCCTAGGAATAAAGTCTGAAATGAGTCAAAGTTGTCCTGATTTGGGACACAAAGCATGAGGTTACTGTTGGGGGACACCTTGTCTCCTTGCAGAAGCTAGCTCATCAAACTGGCCTTCCCCTCACTCACTTCACTAACTGCAGGTTGCCCTTTGGGGATGTGTTGTTTATCTCCCTCAGGACTAAAGTGACTTTTGAACTAGAGTATCTGAGTGCAAGTCACTAAATAATAAAAAAAAAAAAAAAAAAAAATGAGAAATGTGGGGTCCACAGCATCCCATTCAAAGTGTGTTAACTAAACCCATAGTAATAATAATATACCAGCATGCCTCTTCTTTTTCGTATAAAAACAAATAGAGAAAAAGAATCAAGGAAGTATTTTCTGAATGTATACATAGAAGCCTGGACATAGAAGTAAACCATGCACGTGAGCCGAGATTGCACCACTGCACTCCAGCCTGGGCGAGAGAGCGAGACTCCATCTCAAAAAAAATAAAATAAAATAAAAAATAAAAATAAAAAAAAAAGAGAAGTAAACCATCATGCACACAAACAAGTAACCACCTATTCAACTTTTGCTTCCAAGATAAAAAGTAACATTAAGTGAGCACTTAGAATATTACTGAACCTGTGCTAGAGGATCTACAAGCATTAGTTCTAAAACTCTAAACAGCTGTAAAAGGTGTATATAATTATTTATATCTACAATCAGAAAAGCTAATGCTTAGAGAAGTTTGAACTTTCTTAGAAATAAATAGTTATTTCTTCTGACATAACTTGAACGAGGCCCTGTGCATGCCTGAGAGCCCGAGAGACCTGGGAATTAGGAAAAAACTGAACTTGAAATAAAGATGGGAAATCAGGCCTTTTATTATTTCTTGGATCTTCAGAAACTGAAATTCCCAATATGTCTCAGTATATAGAGAAAGGAAACACTCTGTGATCATCCCTGTTCTTGTCTCTTTCTTTCTTTTAGGAGATTATCCATATTCTCTTCCAGTAAACTCCATTTCCCATGGAATGAAGTCTTCCCAAAGCATCCATTAGCACAGAGCTAGTGGGCAGAGCTTCAAGGCTTGACCAAGAATGGTCCAATCTGAAGTCTGAACTCCTTCTCTTCTGCAAGACTAACTTGCCAGTGCTGGTGCCCCCTATTCTGCTGCCATAAAGACCAATTTTTAAGGGTAGAAAGGCTGAAGTTTTTAAGAGTAGAAAGGCTGAAACTTTTTAAAATTGGAGTGCTCTTGTATGAATAGAGGAGAGAAATGATTAAATGTCAATAGAATGAAGGAAAATGGACTCCCAGAGCCAACTCCCTTTCAAAAGTAGCTTGTCTGTAGCACCATAACCCACTGCTGAGATAGTCCCTGAGATTATTTATTTCAATGCTACTTAAAGTGTAGTCCAAGGACCTACCAATCACAAATTGTTAATTAATTTGCAGTCAGCAATGAGATAAGAACAAAAATTGAGTGTACGTAGAAACCTTTGATATTGCCACATCACCCAGGCAAAAGATTTCATAGGTCCAAAGATATCTGTGTGCCTGGATTGGGAAGTAGAACAATTGGGCCTTCATGACCAACAGTTTATAAAGCACTAGTTTACTACATTAGGGTCTTGATAGGTGTCTCCAGGTTTCCCTTTTAAGTATTAAGAATTAGTCAAAAAAAATTCAAGTTTATCGTCTTGCTTCCCAAATAGAACCAGTTCCAATAGAACAAATAGTCCCAGGGTGGGACTCTGTTTTGTTCACTGTTCCATCTCCACTTCCCAGAATCATGCTTAATCCTTAAAGAGTATTTGTTGAATGACTGAAATATACTCATCCACCTCAGTGGGAAATGCCCAAGTCTTGTCAGAAGTTTCCCTAGACCACTTTGAAAACTCAGAGACTATAAGACTCCAGTGGTGGCCCATCCTCTGCCACCAGCCTTTGTACTTACCTTATTGCCATCTACAGCCTCCTTACCAAACCCAGCCCTGTATCTCCCCAGGAGGACAGGCAGAAATTATCTCCACTTATTTTTCTAGATAAGCTTCAAAATAATTTGGGCACATCTCCTAAAAGAGGTCCACTGAGATCTTGATTGACATTACTTTAAATAAATATATTATCTTTCCTTTGAAAGGAAACATATCCTAATAACACAGAGTAGTCTCAATCATGAGCATGATATGCCTATATTTCTTGTATTCATTTATTTATAACTCACAGTAAAATTTTATAGTTTTTCATATAGTTTCCATACATATATTGTTAAGCTAATTTCTGGGCTGCTTTATTTTCACAGTTGCTGTTGTATTTGTGGATCTTTCCATGCCTTTTTCTTTTCTTTTCTTTTCTTCTTTTCAAATTTTATTTTATTTCCCAGGGTACACATTCAGGATGTGTAGGTTTGTTACATAGGTAAACATGTATTATGGTGGTTTGCTGCACAGATCAACCCATGACCTAGGTATTTAGCCCAGATTGCATTAGCTATTATTCCTGGTGCTCTCCCTCCTCCCACCCTCCATCCTCCAAAAGACTCCAGTGTGTTTTGTTCTCCCCTATGTGTCCATGTGTTCTCATCAATCAACTCCCAGTTATAAGTGAGAACACACAGTGTTCGGTTTTCAGTTCCTGTGGTAGTTTGCTGAAGATAATGGCTTCAGTACCATCCGTGTCCCTGCTGAGGACACGATCTCATTCCTTTTTATGGCTGCACAGTATTCTATGGTATATATGTACCACATTTTATCAAGCCTATAATTGGTGGGCATTTAGGTTGATTTCACATCTTCGCTATTGTGAATAGTGCTGCAATGAACATACTTCTGCATGTATCTTTATAATAGAATGATTTCTATTCCTTTGGGTATCTACCCAGTAATGAGGATTGCTGAGTTTAATGGTATTTGGTCAATAGTCTGTGTGTCTATTCCATTGGTCTATGTGTCAAATGGTATTTGACCCAGCAATCCCATTACTGGGTATATACCCAAGGAATATACCTCTAGGTCTTTGAGGAATCACCACACTGTCTTCCACCATGGTTGAACTAATTTATATTCCCACTGACGGTATAAAAGCATTCCTTTATCTCCACAACCTCACCAGCATTTGTTGTTTCTTGACTTTTTAATAAGTGCCATTCTGACTGACATGAGATGGCATCTCACTGTGATTTTGATTTGCATTTTTCTAGTGATCAGCGACGTTGAGCTTTTTTTCATGTTTGTTGGCCACATGAATATCTTCTTTTGAGAAGTATCTGTTCATGTCCTCTGCCCACTTTTTAATGGGGTCGTTGGTTTTTTCCTTCTAAATTTGCTTAAGTTCCTTGTAGACTCTGGATATTAGATCTTTGTCAGATGAATAGATTGCAAATTTCTTCCCATTCTGTAGGTGGTCTGTTCACTCTGATGATAGTTTATTTTGCTGTGAGGCTCTTTAATTCTGTCCCATTTGTCAATTTTTGCTTTTGTTGCTATTGCTTTTGGCATTTTCATCATGAAATATTTCCCCATTCCTGTGTCCTGAATGGTATTGCCTAGATTTTCTTCTAGGGTTTTTATAGTTTGGGGTTTTACATTTAAGTCTTTAACACATCTTGACCATCTTGAGTTCATTTTTGTATAAGGTGTAAGTAAGGGATCCAGTTTTAATTTTCTACATATGGCTAGACACTTATCACAGCACCATTCACTAAATAGGGAATCCTTTCCCCATTGCCTGCTTTTGTCAGGTTTGTCAAAGATCAGATGGTTGTAGGTGTGCAGTCTTACTTCTGAGTTCTCTATTCTGTTCCATTGGTCTATGTGTCTGTTTGTGTGCCAGTACCATGTCATCTTGGTTACTGTAGCTTTGTAGTATAGTTTGAAGTTGGGTAGCATGATGCACCAAGCTTTGTTCTTTTTGCTTAGAATTGTTGTGGATATGCAGGCTCTTTCTGTGTTCCATAAGAATTTTAAAATAGTTTTGTATAATTATGTGAAGAGTATCAATGATTTTTAATGGGAATAGCATTGAATCTATAAATTACTTTGAGCAGTATGGCTACTTTCATGATATTGATTCTCCCTATCCATGAGCATGGAACGTTTTTTCCATTTATTTGTGTCCTCTCTGATTTCTTGGAGCAGTAGTTCTCCTTGAAGGGGTCCTTCATTTCCATTGTTAGCTCTTTTCTCAGGTATTTTATTCTCTTTGTAGCAATTGTGAATGGGAGTTCATTCAAGATTGGGCTCTCTCCTTGTCTATTGTTAGTGTATAAGGAATGCTAGAAAATTTTGTACATTGATTTTTGTATTCTGAGACTGCTGAAGTTGCTTATCAGCTTATGAAGCTTTTGGGCTGAGACTATGGGGTTTTCTCAATATAGGATCATGTCATCTGCCAGCAAAGATAATTTGACTTCCTTTTTTCCTATTTGAATACACTTTATTTCTTTCTCTTGCCTAATTGCCTGGCCAAAACTTATAATACTACGTTGAATAGGAGTGGTGAGAGAGGGCATTCTTGTTTTGTGCCAGTTTTCAAGGAGAATGCTTCCAGCTTTTGCCAATTCAGTATGATATTGGCTGTGGGTTTGTCATAGATAGCTTTTATCATTTTGAGGTATGTTTCTTCAATACCTGGTTTATTGAGAGTTTTTAATATGAAATGGTGTTGAATTTTGTCAAAAGCCTTTTCTAAGTGTATTGAGATAATCATGTGGTTTTCGTCTTTCATTCTGTTTATGTGATAAATCACATTTATTGATTTGTGTATGTTTAACCAATCTTGCATTCCAGGGTTGAAACCAACTTGATCATGGCGGATAAACTTTTTGATGTGCTGCTGTATTCAGTTGGTTGCCAGTATTCTCTTGAGGATGTTTGTACTAATGTTCATTAG
The DNA here is from genome assembly GCF_008728515.1 of Papio anubis. Classification (NCBI taxonomy): domain Eukaryota; kingdom Metazoa; phylum Chordata; class Mammalia; order Primates; family Cercopithecidae; genus Papio; species Papio anubis. The sequence goes on along the minus strand of NC_044988.1, from coordinate 50,784,541 downwards.
GGATATTGGCCTGAAGTTTTCATTCTTTGCTGTATCTCTACCAGGTTTTGGTATCAGGATAATGTTGACCTCATAAAATGAGTTAGGGAGGAGTCCCTCCTTTTCAATTGTTTGGACTAGTTTCAGTAAAAATGATATGAGCTCTTCTTTTTACATGTGGTAAAATTCAACTTTGAATCCGTCTGGTCCTGGGCTTTCTGTTGTTGTTGGTGGTGGTGGTAGTGGTTGCGGTAGGCTATATATTTGAGAACTTGCTGTTGGTCTAGTCAGGGGTTCAATTTCTTTCTTGTTCAGTCTTGGAAGGTACATATGTCCAAGAATTTATCCATTTCTTCTAGATTTTCTAGTTTATGTGAATAGAGGTATTTAAAGTATTCTCTAATGGTTGGTTGTATTTCTGTGGTGTCAGTGGTAATATCCCCCTTATCATTTCTGATTGTGTTTATTTGAATCTTTTCTCTTTTCTTCTTTATTAGTCTAGCTATTGGTCTATTTGATTAATTTTTTTCATAAACCACCTTCTGAATCCATTGATTTTTTTTTTTGAAGGGTTTTTGTGTCTCTGTCTCCTTCAGTTCCACTCTGCTCTTCATTATTTCTTGTCTTCTGCTACCTTTGGCATTTGTTTGCTCTTGGTTCTCTAGTTCTTTTAGTTGTAATGATATGGTGTCAACTTGAGATCTTTCTAGCTTTGTGATGTGGGCATTTACTGCTATAAATTTCCCTCTTACACTACCTTAGCTGTGACCCAGAGATTCTGGTACGTTGTGTCTTTGTTCTCATTACTTTCAAAGAAACTCTTGATTTCTGGCTTAATTTAATTATTTACCCAAAAGTCATTCATGTGCAGATTGTTCAATTTCCATAAAATTTTATGGTTTTGAGTGAATTTCTTAATCTTGAGTTCTAGTTTGATTGTACTGTGGTCTGGGAGACAGTTTGGTATGGTTTCAGTTCTTTTGCACTTGCTGAGGAGGGTTTTACTTCGATTATGTGATCAATTTTAGAGTAAATAACATGTGGTAATGAGAAGAATGTATATTCGGTTAATTTTTGGTGGGAAGTTCTGTAGGTATTTATCAGATCCATGTGATCCAGAGCTGAGTTTAAGTCCTGAATATCTTTGTTAATTTTCTGTCTCAGTAATCTAATATTGTTAGTGGGGTGTTAAAGTCTTCTACTATTAATGTGTGAGAGTCTAAGTTTCTTTGAGTGTCTCTACGAACTTGTTTTATGAATCTGGGTGCTTCTGTATTATATGTATATATATTTAGAATAATTAGCTCTTCTTGTTGAATTGAACCCTTTATCATTATGTATGTCCTTCTTTGTCTTTTTTCTTTGTTGGTTTAAAGTCTGTCTTCCCAGAAACTAGGATTGTGACCCCTGCTTTTTTCTGCTTTCCATTTGCTTGGTAAATTTTCCTCCATCATTTTATTTTGAGTCTATGTGTGTCTTTGCAGATGAGATGAGTCGCTTGAAGACAGCACAGTGATGGGTCTTGACTCTTTATCCAACTTGCCATTCTGTGTCCTTTAATTGGGGCATTTAGCCCATTTACATTTAAAGTTAATATTGTTATATGTGAATTTGATTCCGTTGTCATGATGCTTGCTGGTTATTTTGCAGTCTTCTTTATGTGGTTGCTTCATAGTGTCACTAGTCTTTGTACATCAGTGTGTTTTTGTAGTGGTTAGTAATGGTCTTTACTTTGCATATTTTGTGCTTCCTTCAGAAGCTCTTGCAAGGCAGGCCTGGTGGTGATGGATTCCCTCAGGATTTGCTTGTCTGAAAATAATTTTATTTCTCCTTTGCTTATCTGTTGGGAAAAAGGCTGAGTGTAGGGGGAAAAAAGTGAGGCGGGGCAGGCATGTCTGACATAATGTCCTCGGGAATGTGTCTAGACTTGCTGGCTCCTTGCTTCTAGCTCTCCTAGGCTCCTAGATCGATTGTATTCCCATTATCTCAAATAGCAGAACATGTTCCTTATAAATGCTAAACCATCACAGCTGTAGATCATGTGCCTGCCCTTTTCACCCCCACATTCTCACCACCTGTTCCTTTGTTGGTTTACCAATAAATAGCATGGGCTCCCAGAGCTCAAGACCTTCTCAGCCTCTACGATTGCGATGGCCCCCTGGTCCCACTTTACTTCTCAAACTGTCCTTTTCTCAATGCTTTGACTCTGCCAGACTTCGTTGCCTCCATGACCTGGTGTTGAGTCTGATCACTCCAATATTATCAAACTTAGTTTGGCCAGATATGAAATTCTGGGTTTGAAATTCTTTTCTTTAAGAATGTTGAGTCTCTTCTGGCTTGTAGGGTTTCCACTGAGAGGTCTGCTGTTTGTTTGAAGGCTCCCGTAGGAGGTGTCCAGAGACCCCTGGTCTCACCAAGAGAGGAGGAATGGGATCAGTAACTCACTTAAGGAAGCAGTCCATTTGCCCCTTGGCAGAGCAAGTATGCTGTGCTGACCACCTGGCCTCTCCAGAGCCAGCAGTCTGGAAAAAATAAGTTGGCTGAACCACAGAGACAGCTGGCTGCCCCTCCCACCAAGGACTCCATCCCAAGGAGAGATCAGAGTTCAGTTCATATAATCCTGGCTGGAGTTGCTGAAATTTGGCAACGAGGCCCTGCCCAGTGAGGAGGGATGGATGTAGATCCCACTTAAAGAAGCAGACTGGGGCCATGCACGGTGCCTCACACCTGTAATACCAGCACTTTGGGAGGCTGAGGTGGGCAGATCACAAGGTCAGGAGTTCGAGACCAGTCTGGCTAACACAGTGACACTCTATCTCTACTAAAAATACAAAAATTGGACAGGCACAGTGGCTCATGCCTGTAATCCCAGCACTTTCAGAGGCTGAGGCAGGCAGATCACCTGAGGTCAGGAGTTCAAGGCCAGCCTGGCCAATATGATGAAACCCTGTCTCCACTAAAAATACGAAAATTAGCCAGGTGTGGTGGTGCACACCTGTAATCCCAGCTAGTCAGGAGGCTGAGGCAGAAGAATCACTTGAACCCGGGAGGCAGAGTTTGCAGTAAGCTAAGATCGGGCCACTGCACTCCAGCCTGGGTGACAGAGCCAGACTCCATCAAGAAAAAAAAAAAAAAAATTAGCTGGGCGTGGTGGCGGGCACCTTTAATCCCAGCCACTCTGGAGGTTGAGGCAGAAGAATCGTTTGAACCCAGGAGGCTGAGATTGCAGTGAGCCGAGTTCAGGCCATTGAACTCTAGCCTGGGTGACAGGGTAAGACTCCGTCTCAAAAAAAAAAAAGGTCGGGCTCAGTGGCTCATGCCAGTAATCCTAGCACTTTGAGAGGCGGACGCGGGCAGATCACAAGGTCAGGAGATCGAGACATCCTGGCTAACACGGTGAAACCTTGTCTCTACTAAAAAATATTTAAAAATTAGCCAGGTGTGGTGGTGGTCGCCTGTAGTCCCAGCTACTTGGGAGGCTGAGGCAGGAGAATGACATGAACCTGGGAGGTGGAGGTCGCAGTGAGCCGAGATCACGCCTCTGCAATCCAGCCTGGGTGACAGAATGAGTCTCAACAACAACAACAAAATAAAAATAAAAATAAAACATAAGCCAGAAGAAGCAGACTGGCCATGATCAGGAACAACAGCTGTACTGCATTGTGGGCAATTTCTTCTGGTCCCAGTGCCAGCAGGCTGGAGCATCAGACTGAAACCACAGATATGGCGGCTGCCCGCCCCCCCCCAAAAACTCCTCGGTCTCAGGCCCTTTCCAGCCTACTGCTGCTGGCCAGTTGGAATTCCAAGCCAGTGGTTCTTAACTTGTGAGGTGACATGGGAATGGGGCCTGCAGAACAATGTTACTGTGCTCACTGGATTCAGCCCCCTTCATAGTGGATGCACAGGATTCCTTGCTGGAATTCCGAGGGCTAGAGTATGCAAAACTCCTGAGTTTCCCTACCTGCCATAGTGAGTGAGCAGCCACTCTGCTGGGACTCCGCACAACTCTGTGCTTCATCCCCAAGGCTCTCATGTGAGAATCTGGATACCTCAGTTGAAGGTGCAGAATTTCCTTGCCATTTTGTGAGAGCTGCAGACCACAACTGCTTCTGATTGGGCATCTTGGTCCTTCCCCGCCTTTTTATCTTCTAACTGTTGGGATAGAAGAATGAAATCAATTTGCAAATGTTTATTTTTTAGTCATTCAATTCAACTAATTCTAAGAATTTTTTATTTGAATAATTTGGGCATAATATCACATTATCAACAACTGAAATTGTATCTTCTGTTTTCATCCTCTAGGTGTCCCTGTCTCTGAGTTCTGTTTCTTTTCGCGTTCAGCAGAGTGAATTATTCTTCAAATATACCATTGTTAAGGAAGATAACTTAGGATGCAATAGACTACCTAAAAAACAAAATCATGAAAGTGATTTTCTCATCTCAATCTGGGATGCTGCCCATGCCATAAAGTTCTCAATGCTTGTATCAGGGATGGACAAAAAGAGAAACAATCATTGTCAATACTTTATGAGCCAAGAGAAAGAAGAAAAAATTGAAGTATAAATTTAAACAAAATGGAAGAAGAGAATTGATAAATAATAAAAATTGATTCAAATAATTTAAGAAATAATTTAAGGAGCACTAGTTTACTTCACTAGAGTCTTAGTATCACTGGGTCTCCTTTATAAAGCCTAAGAATCATGAAGCAAAAGATACTTGTAAAGAGATATTTTCCATCTACCAACAGAATATTTTCTGTAGTTTGTGAACCCTATAGACCCTAAAATAAACTGATATTAGGGTTGGTACAAACATAATTGAGATTTTGCCATTGATAATAATAGTAATTTCTGAATTTAGGTGTCAATGCTATATTTGAGATGAAACATAAAAGTGATTGGCCACTATTCACATATTTTTTTAAAAGATTAATGGGTTTCTTAAGCTCAAGCAATTTAGTCACAGAGTACCTGGCCATTCTTAATGAGAGTCAGAGCTATTCCCCACCTGCCTGATAAAAGAAGGAACCCAATGAACATTTCTTCAGTTGTATCTGAAGAGACCGACTGCAAGAACTGCCTTTCCTCTCTCGCCTGGGTGAAAAGGGGTTGCCACAGTTTTCTTAGAGATACAGAGACTATGGAAACAATTCCACCTTCACATCTCTGCTACCAGCATGCACCTAACCCTGACTAGAGTGTGAGCAAATGTAATTTGTAACTTGTCTGTATTAAGCCTTTACTCAGTGAAGAATAATACTCCCTTAACAATTTTGAAATTCTAAGCTTCCCATCAAGAAGATTGGGGGCTGGGAGGTTTCATTTCTATGTCTGAAAAGTCCTGGAACTCTGAAGCCAATGTAATAAATTGAATGTCCTTCTAGGTTGATAACACCCCGGAACATGTCAAAAAGAAACACAAATCCTTTCTGGAATTTAGGGCATTCTTATCATCATCCCTTTAGTAGTAAAAAAAATTACGATCAGCCAAATATGAGGAATTAGAATTTGTCAAAAATGAGCAAAGGATGAGAGAAAGTAAATAAACAGAATTTCAGTTATAAATAGATAATAATACACATATAATCTAAATACCAGGTTTTAATGAAACAAAGAAAGAATTGGTAAACTATGAGCAAGGTCTGAATAAATTATACTTACTAATTCACAGAGAGAAAAAGCATTGGGAATGATATATTTAAAGACAAGGGGGATAGATTGAAAAAAGTCTAGTAATTGTACAATTACAGTTCCAAAAAGATAAAATAGAGAATGAGATTGTATTAGTCATCTACTGCCATGTAACAAATTATCCCAAAATTTGGCTGCTTGAAACAACAAGCATAAGTTGTTTCTCATGGTTTCAGAGTGTGAGAAATCTATAAGCAGCTTACCTGAGTAGTTTTAATGCAGGCTCTCACGTGAGGTTGTCATGCTGTCAGCCAATGCTGCAGTTATCAAGAACTTGACTAGTTCAATTCACCAGGATCATATACAAATTCTAAATATGTATATACATATCAACATAGCCTCATAATATATACAGCAAAAAAATTAACAAAGCTACCAGGAAAAGTTGATAAAATTCACCATCAATAAGCGGAATTTTAACATGCTTTCTACAAGATGAGTGGATAAAGCAAACCAAAATTATGATAGGAATAAAGAATATGTGAACAGCTTAATTAATAATTCATCTAATGGGCACAAATCAAACCCTGCATTTCTAATGATAAGAGAATATACATTCTTTTCCAGCATAAATGAAACTTTTATAAAAATTGGTCACACATCAGTCCATAAAAAAACTCTCAGTAAATTTCAGTACGTGTCATTCAGACCATGTTGTATGTCCTTAGTGCCATAATATCTGAAATCAGTAAAAATAACTATTACAAGAAAATAGATTTGGGGAAAATCATAAACCAACTTTATTAAATAATTAACGGATCAAACAAAAAGTCCTAATGAAAGTTAGAATATACCTAGGACTGGGCTACAACACTTACAAGAGCAAGGGCCATGTCTGTTTCTTTAATAAATATACACTCTAGCACTTAGCTGGGATTTCATGGATAGTTGCCAAATAAATATATGAATAGATTTAAAACATTATTAAAAATATTTTATGTAAATTTTTAAATACCATAAAAAGTTGAAGTAACTATTTTTATGAATTATGTTTGTAATTAGAAAAAAGAAAAAACATTAGTTATAAAATAAAAGTAGGAAGTAATCAGTCTTCACCAGCATAACCTAGACACATATGAATGCTGTTGTCTCAGAAAATGAATCATATATTACAGCAAGTTAAATGGCATGGAAATGTTATACTCAGTCAAATCTCCACTCCACACCTAAAACAAATGGGGACCAGAGAGAATAACTGTCTTTCTCAGGATCTGATGACAATGTCCCATGTCTACATAATGTGTCTTCCAGACCTACATGATTCCTGCTTTCACACATCGTGATCTCTCCCTGCACACACCTGGCAAGGGGGTGAAGAGTTCTGAAGAACTTGACATGAGAGTAATAACCACAGCCATTTACAGGAGTGGCTTGCTATGTGAGCCTAATTAAATTACAACAAAATCATGTATGTTACTAGGAAATTCTCAGCTGAACACAAATATAAATTGTATTTATTCACAAAATGATATTACCTTGGTGTACTTATTCTTCATATTTCTACCCTTTTTATATACTCCAAAGGAAACATTGGCACAAATATTCCTGAACTGCCTATGTGAGTGATCCAAAGAGGAAATAGGATACCAGAGCTCGATAATAAGTATTTATTCTAATTGAGGATTATTAAAATCCTAGGCACTGGGTTGACTAGCATGTTTTTTCAAATTTCTTTCTATAGATTTGTTTTTTCACTGTGAGATGTGAAAAGAGATCTTCCAAGCTCAGATCCAAAACTGTCTACCATGCTTCCCTGCCCAAGTGCCTCTCTGAACATGCTGTTGGAATTCAGAAAGACTGTTTATGAGTCCATTTTTTTTACAGAAAAGAAATTTTCTAAGAAGCAGGTAGGGGGGTGGGTGCAGTCGTTTGAGATTCTCAGCTCTCAGCATGTTAGAAAAGTTCTTTGGGGATAAAATATTATAATGGATTTCTTAATTTAAACATCTTTGGATTTTTAAAATAAACCCTATTTTGTTATTATTGGATTAATACAGTGCTAAATTAAAACTGTAGAGCCTTGGGAAGGGAAGAAAAACTCTTTTAGAATTGGAAAAGAGATTTCATTTTCAAATTTCCATATTAATTTTAAAATATATCCTTTCATCATGAGTTCCTAAACACTACATACATGCAAACAATATATAATTTTTAGAACTTTGAGAATTTTTAGTGCTCACCAATTAACTACGTCTAAAAGTCCTCATCTTTGTTATTTAAAAGGCTAACGTTTTCTCACTACAAACTGAAGAGAGGTAGCATTTGCTATCAGACTTTACCTCATTATTCTAACACCCTAATTTCCCCCAAATAAAACCTGTTTAATCCACTTTAGTTCAAATTAGGATACAGCATACTGAGAAAAAAGAACTAAATGATTATCTTCATAAAGGAGTAAGCCTATATTATATGACTATTGTACCAAGATAGATTACAAAAAGTTATATTAAGATCTGATTTTACTACATTTTAACTAAGTTTAGAGAAAAAAAAAAATACGCTTCTGGGAGCCAGAGAAATTTTCCAGTCTTACAGATTAATCAACTTATTCATTCATTTATCCATTTCCATTCTTGTTTATTTTATTTTTAATTTTTATGGGTACACAGTAAGTGTATATATTTATGGGACACGAGATGTTTGATACAGGCATACGATGCATAATAGTCACATCATGGAAGATGGGGCATTCATCCCTTCAAGCATTTTTGCTTTGTGTTACAAACAATTCAACTATGCTCATTTAGTTATTTTTAAATGTAGCATTAAATTATTATTGACTATAGTCACCCTGTTGTGCTATCAAATACTAGGTCTTATTCATTTATTCTAACTATTTCTTGGTACCAGTTAACCACCCCCACTTCTCCCTCAACCCACCACTACCTTTCCCATCCTCTGGTAATGATCTGTCTACTCTCTTACTCTCTATCTCCATGAGTTCAATCGTTTTGATTTGTAGATCCCACAAGTAAGTGGAAATGGGATGTTTGTCTTTCTGTACCTGGCTTATTTCATTTAACATAATGACATCCAAGTACATCCAGGTGGTTGCAGATGACTAAATCTTATTCTTTTTATGGCTGAATAGTATTTCATTGTGTATAGTACCACATTTTCTTTACCATTCATCTGTTGAAGGACATGCAGTTTGCTTCCAAATCATAGCTGTTGTAAACAGAGCTGCAACAACTAATTTCCTTTCTTTGGGGTATATACCCAGCAGTAGGATGGTTGGCTCCTATGGTAGCTCTATTTTTAGTTTTTCTGACAAACCTCCAAACTGTTCTCCATCGTGCTTGTATCAATGTATTAATTTACATTACCACCAACAGTGTACGAGGGTTCCCTTTTGCTTGTGGCTGAGTCGACACTCAAACCACAAGACAGTCCTTCTCACTCTTCCCTCCCCTTTCCAAAACAGAGGAGCCTCACCCAGTGGATATCACTACCTCAGACCCTGGGGGACTACTACTAGACTACCTCTGATGTTCCCTTAAGGCTTAAAGGCTCTTCAGTCAGCTTGTAGTGAATATTGCCTGGCTAGGACTCACCCTTCGGGGGTGGGAATGGGAAGTACCAGAAATGTCATCCAAAAGCCAAGTTCTGGAACTGGGGACCCTAAGAGCCCACTTGGTACTCTATTCCACTATGGCTGAGCTGATACTTACAGTGAAAAACAAAGTTTCTTTCACTTTTCGGTTCACTTTTCTCAAGTAGGAGTCTCACCCTAATCAACTACCACAACTGGAAATATGCTGAGTCTCTCCTAAGTCCAGCAAGTCTCAGTATCTCACCTAAGGCCTTTGATGTAGTGAGATACAATATCCCTGTTGGTTATTCACAGCTCAGGGTCCCTTCAGGTAGCAAGTGATGAATTCTTCCAGGACTGAGCCCTTCTCTTCAAGGCAATGAATTCCCTTCTTGCTTAGTGTGTGTGCAGAAATGTCCAAGAGCTAGGGCCTGAAATAGGGTCTCACAACTCTGACTGGTGCTCTATCCTGCGGTGGCTGTGCTGGTATCCAAGATGCAAGACAAAGTCTTCTCCACTATTCCATCTCCTCTCCTCAAGCAGAAGGAAGGGGTCTCTTTTAGAGCCAGGATTTGTGCAGCCTGGGGTTCGGGGATGGGTGATGCCAGCACTCGCTTAGCTGCCCCAGCTGGTGTCGCAGTAGGTCGCATGCAATCACAGTCTACTGTCTCTTGGTCCAATTCAGCCTATGACTCACCTTGGTGTTGCAGTCCTTGAGGCCTAAACTACCTTTCAAATTTATTTGAAGCCCCAAAGCACTTTTGCCTACAGTGGTGAGGCTTGTAGGAACTTAAGTTCCAACCACTGGGATCAGCAATTCCCCTCTGGCTCGGGCTGGTTTAAATGCTCCCTTTGCGGGAGGGTGCCAGCTGAGTGTGGTCCGGCTCTGCTTTCAGCTATAACAAGGGCAGCACTGAGTTCAATGCCTCACAGTTGCTGGCTCTCCCTCTCCCCAGGGTGCAGAAAAGCTCTCTGCACCACATTGCCACTACCAAGGGATGGGGGAGGGATGGCACAGGCAATTCAAGACAGTTTTTTCTGCTTCTTCAGTGCCTCTTTCAGCGACATGAATTTAAAACCAGGTACTATGAGTGCTCACCTGGTTTTTAGTTTTCATGAAAGTGCTTTGTTGTGTGTAGATATTTGTTAAATTTGTGTCCTTGCCAAGGTAGGTTGGGGGATGATCAGCGGGGCCTTCTATTTCTTCACCTTGCTCCAACCTCCTTTCATTCTTTTATTAAAAGTATTAAGTGCTCAGTGGGTAAGATGTAAGCATTAATCTAGGCACTATAGAAACAGTTATAAAAATATGAAGCACTTCCCACACTACTACCACTCCATCTCATGGAGTTTACATTCTAATAAAGGAGAAAGATAAGTAGATAGACAAATTAATGTGTTAGTACAGTTCCGTTTTATGAAGAAAATAACAGCACGGCTAGAGAGTGAGTGAGGCGATACTATAGAAAATGTGGCCAGCTGTGGTCTTTCTAAGAAGGCAAGATTTTAACAAAGACTTGAAAGACATAAAGGAATACGCCACAGGATATCTCAGAGAAGGGTGTTCTAGCTATGAGGAATGACAGATGCAAAGGTCCTGAAACAAGAACATGAAGGATGTGTTAGATTTTTTTAAAAGGACAATATTTTATGATTTGAGTAATATTTGCCTATAGAATCTTAAATTTTTAACACAGGACTGACGCACCACACACCAGAATATACTAACAGAGCATCTGCTGTGCCAATGCCAGGCCGACTGCTCTGGAGACACAGACTGTTTCAAGAAACTTAGTAAGTAGGCTCTGGAAATTGGAAGTGATCTTAGTATTTAAGTTCAGTCACTCAACTACAATCTCTGAAACCGGGGGAAATATGTTCTCTTTGCATCAGTAATCAAAGTTTAATTTTTTTAAGGAACAATAGGAATATCACTTGTAAAACAGAAATGGAGGTTTATCTTTCAGAGACTAAAACATTTAAGAGTCATAAATCAACTGCTTATTTCTCACTTAATGATTTACTGCCTTATCAAAGGCATCTCCTTGTTAGCTTTTGATGAGGATTATCATCTAAAGCCAGCTTCCAAAATTAGAGGCTAAGAAATGATTAGTTACATGTCTAGATGTGCCACAGCTGATGCAGGAGTAATAAAAAATCCTCCCCCATTCCCCCATACTTCAGCGGGTGATCAGTCTGTGTCCACTGGCACAATCTTGTAAAGATCTGGAAATCATTCTGTTAATGTGTCCAATACAGACAGCTTGGGGAAAAGCCTCTTCAAAGTGGCTTTAAAGACATTTAGTAATCTAATTTAACTGTTAATACTAATCATATTTCAAAATCTCAAACCTCTGCCTCCTTCTATCATCTGTTTGTAGACAGAGGCAGATATTGATACTTTGATACTGATTTATAATTTTGAAAATCATGGGTTTCTCTAGTGTGCTGTTAGATTTCACCCATCTGGATTCAGATTCCACTAATTTTGGAAGTCCACATAATGCTGATAGTATCATAAAGAAGTGATGTCTTTAAGGTAAATCTTTTTTTCTGGAAAATGTATAAGTACTTTATGCAAAATATTAGCAAGGGGCAGAGATATTTTATATTGAATTACAGAGCAAAAATGTTTATGTACCTCAGAAGTATCCTTTCCAGCCCACTTTAGACACGTTGGTATGTCCTGTGTTGGAGGACTTTTAGATAATAAGTAGGTTAGAGAGAGACAGAGAGAGAGACAGACAGACAGACAGAAAATGTTGAACTCTCATAGCATGAATACTACAGATCACTAGGACCTCAGGCCTCTTTCTCAAGTTTGCAAGTCTAGAAATTTCATATGTTCAGTTTTCTCAGACTCGATCATCTTCCTGGAACTTGACTCATTCTAACAATCTCACACAAGAATATTTATAGGACGTTTACATTTGCAGCCACTTAAAAAGTTCATTAGAACAAATCTCTCAGACCAAGATCTAAGGCCAATCACTTTCCTTCTCATGGGAGGAAATATTCAGTTGTAATGTTTAGTTGGTAGAGAGAGAATTCAAACCAGAGAAGTTGGTATTCTGTAGCAGATGTCACTATTGATATTAGAAAGAATGGAAAACAGAGCTGCCGCTAAAGTAAGCAAGCTGACAGCTGAGGCAGAAGTGTATCAACAGCAGTATGTTCACGGGATCACCACATTGACGATTCAGCCCAGTTATCTGGCAGTGCATAAAGTCAATGCTGTTGGTACAATCACAGAAGATCAACCAGAGGTAGAATAATTATTATTAATCTAATTCATATGGGTATATGTGCTGGTTATTAGTGTTCTTCAAGAAATTTTTCTGGCTTTCCACTTTCCTGGTACATAGTAAGACTGCATTTCCCTACCTTGCTGATATTAGATATGAACTCATTGCTTTCAGGAAAAAAAAAAAAAAAAAAAATGGGAATAGAAGTAAAATGTGTCACTTCCAGGCAGAAGCTCTAAGAGGCAGTGTGTTACATGCTACATCTTTTGTTATGGAAACACAGGTTGAGATGACTGTAATAAGCAAAGCCCTATGTCAACCTTTGTTGGACATGTATGTGAGAAAGAAATAAGAAATAAGTGATTGTTAGATTAACCCATTAAGATATTGAGGTTTTTCCCACAGAAACACAATCTAGTCTATGCTTGCTGTTGTAGTATTCAACCCAATATTTAAAAGTATTTATTTTAAATTGAGGCACCACCTTTTTGGAATCAAGATTCACTGACAAGCTAATTAATACATACTTGGAAATTCACTTGATATTTATATATCCAGAAAAAAAGGGAATTAGAGAGTGTTATGAAATGGAAAAGCATGATGAACTATTACTGCAATATAATAGAGCATTTTCTCTGGTGATTGCACTAGACCTACTTGCCAAGCACCATAGCTCATTCATTGATTCATTTACTTCTTCCTTCACTCCACAGATATTTATCAAATGCTGATTATATGATAAGACCTACACTGGAGCCTTGGGATACAACTATAAGATAATTGTGACAGTTCCAATCTTTACAAAGGTACCATCTTAGTCTCTTTACTCCTGTTTTCTAGATCCTGTGATGACTGCAAACTTTCTACCAATGCATGTTCTTTTTCCATGACTGCTTAGACTACCACTTTTCTTAGTTTTGTTCTTGTTCTAAACACATCTTTTAGATCAATCCCTCTCAAATGATTAGGTTTTCCCCTAATTTATCCCAGAATGACCCTTTTGTAAAATACCAAAAATAATTACTAGAAAAATATTTCGTGGCCAGGCGCGGTGGCTCAAGCCTGTAATCCCAGCACTTTGGGAGGCCGAGACAGGCCGATTACGACGTCAGGAGATCGAGACCATCCTGGCTAACCCAGTGAAACCCCGTCTCTACTAAAAAATACAAAAAACTAGCCGGGCGAGGTGGCGGGCGCCTATAGTCCCAGCTACTCGGGAGGCTGAGGCAGGAGAATGGCGTAAACCTGGGAGGTGGAGCTTGCAGTGAGCTGAGATCCAGCCACTGCACTCCAGCCTGGGCGACAGAGCGAGACGGAAAAAAGAAAAAAAAAAAAAAAAGAAAAATATTTCGTGCAACTGGATATCAAAGCAATAAGCTATAAGCCATAAAAGCTATAAAAGCTTCTAAATGGTTACTCAGGAGTTCTATATCTATTTTTTGCAGACAGGCAAAAAGTTCATAGACCATAATTTGTCTATGGACCACACTTTGAACACAACTGCTCTGGAAAAGCAGGTAGATCTTAAACAAACTATATTTTTTGTTTTCATTTATGAAACCATCTGCCTCTTAATCACTAAAATTGTGAAGTTTTACACAGTGGATAATTTCTTCAGGGTAGTGTCCCTTTGTCCATTCAGCTCACTACATGTATTATTTAGTTAATATTTTAAAATCAATTAATATTTCATATGAATACATTTTAATGTCTACTCCATATAAATGGAAACCAATTTCACTTGCCAGAAATAAAACATAATAAAATGTGATTCTAAAAAGAAGCGTTATGAAGGGAGATGTTGCCTGCCCTGAGAAGAGCTAAAATTTCACTAACACCACACTGAAACTTCCTGCTTGACATATTCAGAAAATTGAGAGGGAATTTAAAAAATAGTATTTTCTCATTATGTGTTTTAGTGCCATTTAATGCCTAATTCATGATCCATCTCACATCATCTTAAGGACCAAACAGTAGTCACTCTTTATTTTTTAAAAAGGCATCATTTAACTCTCCCATTTTGAAGATTAACTTGAAATTGTCCTCTATGAATATGTCTGTTGACAGTTACAAATCAGTCGGTCATATCCTATGGATAACTGTAATTGAACATGGATGTTAAATATCACCATTTCCTTTCTTAAATCTCTGACTTATGGACTACTGATGCTGTAGACCACAGACTCGCTTCAGTTTCTGAAAGTAGTATGTTCGCCAGATCTAAATGGTCTCTATGGAATTTTTTTTGAGCCCTAGTACAGCATCTGGCATATACTAAATACCCAACAAACTTGTATTTCTTCCTTCTTCCACTAACAATCAGCTCCTTTTCCTGATGAGATAGGAAAATATGTATTAATTACTGGAATTCCCTCATAGGCTCTCTTGTTGTTACAAAGAGAAAGACTGTCAATTTTCACCCACTTCTTTTTTACCATTACAAATATTTAATCATAATCCACAATTATGGTATTAGTTATATTACCCAACAGGCCTCAAAAGGTTTGGCTTGGTCTTTGTATTTTCATAAATGTCCACAACTTTATATCCAGCTTAGAGCATTGATTTGACATTAGGGAGCAGAGACTCCAAGGACAGAAGAAGACTCGTTTAGCCAGTTGTTTATTCCCCGTGAATTGCCTCAGCTAAACACAAGACCAGAGCGTCTGCGTGCACTAGGTCAAGCCATGAATATGCACAGGTCAAATAATTAAACTTGTATAATATTCCCAGAGATGTGAACATGAGAGGAATATTTATCACAATGGAAAGATCCTGCTGCAGATATTTCTTACCTAATGTTGAACTTTTATCAAAGATTTTTTTTTCAACTGGCTGTTTCAAAAAAAAAGGCTAAACATACAGAGTCTCCTCTCCCCCTTCAGGATACAAACCACAGAATTCCGATGACTCACCCAAAAATAGCTTATGAATATGCCACAGGCGGAAGGGCATGCTGTTTAGTTCTTTAAAACTTCCTGCCGAACTGAAGAAACTGAACATACACAGATATTTGGGGACTAACTCTGAGTAATAATGAGAATTTAATCCCTTGTAGTCTTCAGGGTTAGCAACAGCTTGCCTGACATGTCCGGTTACATCCTGTTTGCTACACATGTGACTCCTCAAAAAAATAATAATATAATATTAATAGCACAATGTTTCATTGTTAAGATTGCTGTTATCTGTGCTAATGGCTCCCCAATATTTGCAGCTATAAGTAGACTGAGTCACTTCTTGGATGAATTCTAAATGAAAGGTTTTATGAAACAAACATGTTGCCATTATGACTCTAAAATAAAAAGCCAGGATTCAATGTATAGAATTTGAAGGCAGCATAAGCCCCTAAAAAAGAAAGACAGTAAAGCATAGTGATTGAAATCTTGGTGGCAATTCCCAGTTCTTACACCAATTATGTCACCTTTAGCAGTTACTTGAACTCTCTAAGTTCTAATTTTCCCATATGTAATATAAGGATGATAATAATTCTATCTATGTCTAGGATTCTTGTGAGGATTAAATAAAGATATATATGCATACAAGGAATACTGCTCAGTAAATAAATTATCCCATGCATTCTCCTTCTCGTAAATGAATCTGAAAACTAAACCATTAGGTGACCTAAGAAAGATCACACACCTCATCAGTGCAGTGCCAAAACAGGTCATTATAATGCTGTAGTTAAAAACATGGGCTCTAAAACAAGTCCATCATAGTTTAAATCTCAGTATTCCTACTTGTTAGCTGTATAAACTTGGGCAAGTCACTTAACTTTTCTGTCTCAATTTTCTCATCTACAAAAGTCAAATAATAACAGTACTTCTCTCACCAGGTTATTATGACAACTTAAAAATGTAGTACATGTAACTGCCACATAACAATTAATCAAAAAATATGATTACACTAACATTGGGAATATCTGGTCCTTCCAAAAACAAAAGTTAATGTAAAATATATGTCAACAATGCCAGACTTTTTAAACTTTATCTGTAAAAGCAGCCCTAACTTAAAAAATAAACAACTTAAAAATTGGATATAGTTTAATGGTGATCAGAATATTTTCAGATGTCTTCTCAGATGAAGGTACATGTCTTCTTCAAACCATGGCTATGTGTCGTATTTTTCTTTTCCTATGAGGGAAAGACATAAGACAAGCCATTAAAAAACATTTCAGACAACAACCCCGATTGCTGAAAAGTCACTTTGGAGTTTGAAAATAATACTAACATTCAGCTGCTCTTGACATTTACAAGGAAATGTAAAGCAATGGAAAGGGCACCACACTCCCCTTTCCAGTTCAGGTTCTGCCACTTGACCAGTCATAATGAAGTTACTTGACCTATGAGTCATTATCTACAAAATAGGGCATTTAACGATGCCTGCCTTATTACAATTACTACACAGAACAAGTATGTGGCATGTTTCATAAAATTTAAGATACTGTATTCATGTTGAAGACATAATATTATGCTATTTTAACTAATATATTCAAAACTCTTCTGAAACAGTTAAAGGTCAGAAAACTACTTTTGTTCTTTGCTTATTACGTATTCACAGGACATCGGACTCTCATCTTTAGAAATAGTGAAGAAAAGAAACAGGAGAATATCTTCAAATCCCAGAGAAAAAAATAATTTTAAACTTATCACCCTTGACAGGTGATAAAGAGGCATGCAAGAAAACTGTTTTTGTTTTGTTTTGTTTTGTTTTGTTTTTTTGAGACTGAGTCTCACTCTGTCACCTGGGCTGGAGTGCAGTGGCACAGTCTCAGCTCACTACAAGCTCCACCTCCCAGGTTCACACCATTCTCCTGCCTCAGCCTCCCAAGTAGCTGGGACTACAGGCGCCTACCACCACGCCCGGCTAAATTTTTGTATTTTTAGTAGAGACGGGATTTCACTGTGTTAGCCAGGATGGTCTCGATCTCCTGACCTCATGATCTGCCCACCTCAGCCTCCCAAAGTGCTGGGATTACAGGCATGAGCCACCGTGTCTGGCCAAGACTATACACTTTTATATCTCTTGACAAGAATTAACACAGAGTCCCTCACATAGTAGGTGCTTAAGGCATATTTGTTAAAGGAGTAGATGGGACATAAATAAAATTTTAGGAACCAATTTACAATTGACACCACTATAACCCTATTCCAACCCTATTAGGAACTAATTTGAAAGTCACAGATCTAGACCCAGCTGTCGATGGCCTAATAGAGTTATGTGGCTATAACTGCCAGTACCTCCAAAAAAAGGTTAAAAAGTGGCATAGATTTAAAAAAGTCTCTCCAACCCATGGTTTTTCTTCTAGGAATAGACTACACTTTGCCTTTGCATTGTCTGAAATCCTGCAAATCAGTTGCAATCCCAAATTGTAACTAAATGGTCAACAAACCCTAGAAACCATATTTCCTAACCTCAATAGATAGGATTTCCAAAATGAAAGCGAAAGTATCCAACGGTCTTTGTACTTCATATGTAACATGAAGCACCAGAAGACATAAATGGGAATGTTTCGTGATGTGGGGGTTGGTTGGGGGCTTGAATAGATCATGACCCCTCAGGACCCCTCCCACCTTCCAGGAGAGAACTTGCTGACCAGAACCCTGCTTGAAGACTTCAGGAGCCCCACAATTCAGACTACTCCCTCCTAATCATATCACAACCAAAGATCATATGAAGACTATTCTTCGGGGTTTCATATATCTGCTGGCAGAGCACTTTGGGTGCGTCAGAACCTCACCAGACAGACACTGACTCATTATTGGATGAGGAGCAAAGGGATAATTAGGTTGGTCATATGTAACTTGCCATTGCCAGCCAAGTATTCAAAGCCCTTTCAGAAATCATTCATCAGCTTACTTCCTTGATACCCTGAAATATTCCTAAGACCACAACCACCACAGACTTCTGCATCCTCTTACCACCATGAGTTTGCTTCTGTCTCCTCTGATGGCTCTCCTAGCATATTACAGCCACCTCTGTACAAATCTAATGCAGAATCTTGGAGGCTCTTCTTAGTAGACTCTCAGCAAATATTTATTCAATGCAATTCAGTCACATTTAGAGATAACAGATAGTAAAGACCACTAGATTTCCTAAGTGCATCTGTAAATCTGTTGCCTAGGGTCAGAGTGATAGGAAGTTGTTTCCTTACAGAAAAACCAATGTTCTCAAATGCCCTGCATTGAGCCTCAACACTGATACTCTACTCACGCATTATAAAAATTTCAACATGTCTGTCACAGCAGCGTAAGGCCTCCAGGCAGAAAATTTGATTCAGTAAACAAAATTCTCACAAAGTAATAGAAGCTTCACAGACATCAAAGAAAGAGTAAAACCTATCATTAAATACATATTGAACAAAAATAGCATGAAACTATTTCTTATTTATTGATGTATTCAAACAGCATGTCCTCCCATCTTCCGTGGAAGAGTCCACATCTTATTAGTTTGTGTACACCCTGTGCCTGCAAAGTGCTCAGAACAAAGATATTTTGGAACTTTTTCTTACAGAAATAAAGAATGAATGAATATACAATAAAGGAAATTTGAAAAGGAAAGGGCAACAAGACACAAACTCTGGGAAATTAATATTTATTTTATGAACCTAAGCATTTTAGTAGTATTTTTGTGTACATTAACATCTTAAATCTAAAAACAAACCCATGAAGCATGATAAATAACATCTAACCCTTGAACTCCAAAGAATTAATTGGGAAAAATTTCACACACATTGTTAAAAGTTGTTCAAGATAAAAATGCTAGATTTGTAGTGGGATCAAACAGCTAATTTGGTAAGAATGATATATTCAATATTCCTACAATTTGAGAGGCAAGAGAGACCATGTCAATCAAGAGTACAAATAAGTAAGCACACAATTTTTTTTTTTTTTTTTTTGAGATGGGGGTCTCACTCTATGCTTTGAGCTGGAGTGCAGTGGTGCGATCTCAGCAGCTCACTGCAGCTCTATCTCCTGGGTTCAGCCGTTCTCCTGTCTCAGCCTCCCGAGTAGCTGGGACTACAGAGGCGCTCCAGCCACCATGTCCAGCTAATTTTTTTTTTGTATTTTTAGTAGAGACGGGGTTTCACCGTGTTAACCAGGATGGTCTTGATCTCCTGACCTCATGATCTGACCGCCTCAGCCTCCCAAAGTGCTGGGATTACAGGCGTGAGCCACCATGCCTGGTCAGTAAGTACATAAATTTTAAAAAGCAAATAAACAAAGGTAGGTGAGCATCAAAGAATTGTTGCTCCTTGAATACAGGAAATCGAAACATTTCAGGGACAAACTGGGAAAAGTGTTTGCTAGGTGCATGCATATTAAAGGACTTAATTAATACAAGTGATTATCAGGGGTGAGGAGGAGTTAGAACCATAGCTGTTCCTCTCTCTTCCTGGAGAAATAAATTACATCTTAATTGTAAACAATAAATCATCACATCTACTAGTAATTAATAGATACAAATCCAAGCTGGAAGGGAAAGGATGAAAAAAGAGAAAAATGTTGAGGAATAATGAACCTGGTAAGGCTATTTGTGAATAACTGGAGAAGGTAAGAGAAGGTAAAAGACCCCCTAAAGCTAGGATTTCCAAGAAGCCACACCTTCGTAGCAACATTGATATACTTTCCTGCCTCCTCTCTGTGGAGCCATCCCTGCCCACACCAAAGGGAGCAGTTCTCCAGTGGATGCTCCCATGGCTACATATATATCAGTCATAGCAAGTATTCTGTGTATTACTAATTTCTTTGCTGTCCCCTGTGAATTTTACCTCTTCCTTGCATAGCATTGGAGGAAGCATTAAGTAGGTACATTACTTAAGAGTTTTTGACTGGAAAAATGTCAACTGATAATAGAGACATTGACTGAGAGATTTCTCAAGGCAGTTTAGGTGGGGTTACGTTCAGCCACTGAGACGTGCTTTTTAAAAAGCTCGAGACCTGCCTGTAAATGTGAGCCTATGCTATAATAGTCCAAACAAGGAAATCCAGTAAGAATGGTCTCCCAACCTGGACAAAGCTAAATACTTATCTATTCTCTGCACCTGTAACCGCTTGACTTATAAATAGTTTGCCCTTTTACTTTGCTTCATGGTCAGCTGCACAGGAGAAGAAATGACTGAGATCACGTTGTTGTTGTGACTAATCTCTACAAAGAATAGTACAGAAGATGAAAGGGAGCCACCTCCGAAGCTCTCGAAACTAGGAGTGGGGAACCCATCAGACCAATGTGACAAGTTGAAATGCAGGAACTTCATGATGTGATTTGATTTGATTTAAAAACAAAACAAAACAACATTGAAAAGGATTTAAGCAATGTGGGACAGAGACACAACAAGAAAGAAAAATAATTGACCAGTTCCTGAGTATTGTTTGCCCTTATAAGATAGCTCTTACCATGACATCTTAGTACATATAGATTTTTTTTCTTAGACTAAGGTAAAAACACAATGATCTTCAAAAAAGAGATTCTTAATTAATCAACTCAAATTGCTTGTTACATAGCCTCAAAAATTATCATTATGAAGATTATGTGGTAGCGTAAAAATTCACTGATTTGTCGATCGAATGAATACTTACTGACCTCTTGTGAGTCAGCTCTGCTCTAGATGCTGGTTGTATGTGAGAGGGCAAAACAGACAAAACTCTCTGCTAGAACAGACTTAACATTCTGGTATAATGTACATGATAAAACGCTGTGTTAAGGCACAGAACGAAAATCAGGGGAGCAAAAGGGAAAGAACATGAGTTCTTCTGGTAGTGACCTAGCAGACATTGTTTTAAATCCCACCGTTGCCACCAATTTGCTATAATGTTGACTAGTTTAGCTGCTCTTGCTGACTCTCTTTTCCACATTTATAACTAAAGGGGACATGAGAGAGACTTCACAGGATTATTGTAAAGATTAAACAAAATTAAACAAGATAGAATGTCAATCAGAACCAAATCTTACAAATGGTGTTCTAGCTATCCAAAGAATTCCTCCCAGTAGAGAATATAACCAAATTTTTAAAAAGCTGTATAAAGTAATTTTTTGTATAAACTAATGCAAGCCTGAGTAGGCAGGAAAGTCAGGGAAATTCTCAGAGGCCAAAAACAATGAAAAACATACATGACTACAGAGTTAAGCAAATACTTGGGCCTGCATTTGGTTGGTGAGCATCTGCTGACCCACTATGGGACCCAGGAAGTCAATAAGGTGGGAAAAGACACCTAAATCTGGCATTTCTAAAAGGCCACACCTTCAAGGAGACATAAAGATACTTTCTTGATTCATCCTTAGATCTGGGTCAAAAAAAAAGAAATCTACCCAGAAAATTACTAACTATAATCCTGCACTCACACACAGATTTAGGACCTTCTGGTCACAATACCTATGTGGATCTTAAAAAGAAAAATAAAGCTGAAAATTTGGTTTAAATGGTTCCTGGGTTGGTAGTGTCTCCAGGCACCTGAAAGAAGTAAATATAAATCCTTTCTAGAGAAAAAGCTTATAAACTCAGGCCTCAAAGAATTCCCACAGATAAAGTGGGAATTATCTTATTACATTTGACCATGCAAGGCACATGGTGAAATGTAATAAATTTATAAAATGTGTAACACAAAATTAATAAAACATGCAATGAAATCAGCCACTATGGATAAAAGTCAGTAGAAATAATACATTAAAAAAAATACTCAAATTAATAAATGTGATACATATTTTAACAAAATATATAGGTATAAAAGTATATGACAAGAAATTAGGTATAAAAATTATCAGACAGCTTTTTAAAATAAAATTCCTGAAAATGAAATCATAGAAATTGGAAATCACTAAGGTGGTGGGTGACCAACACAGGAGGATGTATTTATTTTTGTATACTTGCATCTTTGTTTCATATTTATATATTAAGATACCATAACATATAATAATTCCTTAGAGCAGAGGTTCCTAAATGGGGTTCAAAATCCCTGCAATTCAGGGAATCTGTGAACTAGGAAAAATTTAAGTATTTATTTTCGCTAACTGGAATCTATCATTTCATTTAATTATGAGCATAAAAAACAAACCATAGAAGTAATAACAATAACTTTGACTTTTTCACCAATATAAATGTAAGATATTTTTATAGCATATAACAATTGTCACAAAATAATATTGTTTATATTCACCAGTATCATATTACTCATTATAATAGACCTAAAGTTATTTCCCTGTTATTTATTCTGTTAAACTTAAAGAGTGTATATATTACCGTATTACAATTTTAAAAAATTTTTTGGTAGCTATATTTCAATTTAATTGGCTTCTTTAGTAATTTTGTGTATTTTATTATATCCATTTAAAAATCACTATTTGAAGGCATCCTAGGCTTCATCTGACAGCCAAAAATAATACTACAGAACAAACTCAGGGATGAATACATATATCAAAGCACTGCACTGTACCCCATAAGTACATGCAATTATTTATTTAAAATTTTTTTAACTCAGAAAAAATGTTATGACTATCTAAAAATTTAAATCAAATTTAATTTACCTTTTATTTTTTAATTCTAAGAAAACCCTTAAATACAGCCCGTTTAACAAATTTAACTAAGTGTATTTTTCTCTTGGCCTTCAGGTTTTATTATAGATGTCTGCCACAAATTCAATAATGAAAGAGGAAAGCAGTAAACAGAGAAAGAAGAAGTGGGAAAGGTGTTTTGCAATTGATCACACTATAAGCTCTTACATCCTGTCTTACCAAAAAAGAAAAACAATTACTTGAATATGTCTACTTTCTTTCAGTTAATTCTAAATTACTCACCTAAGAATTCATACTGGCAGCGAGGCATATTTTCAGCCTAGTAAGGAAGTAAATTACTTATATTTACTACCTGATAGTTAAAATATAAGTTAATTTGCAGATGTATCTACTCAAGAACCTGAGTATTCTAGGATTTTTTAAATAATGTTCCTTCATTACATCTCATCCTAGATCTCTTTCCAAAATATAGAAGTGAAATTCAACTATTTTCCCTTCATGCTTATATTTTGCTCACTTTAACTCCCTCTCTGGACCTTTTCTGTGCCACTCTATTCCAGGCCTTGGATTTCTACGTGTTTGTATCTTAGATCTGTTAAACTCAGCTGACCCACCACACCCGAGCAGAACTTCAAAAGAAGCTGTGAACAGCAGTGCTTGTTCTAGCTGGAAGATCATCCTGAGTCCCTCCCTGTTTATTCTTCAAATGTTTGGGCCTCCTTTCATCTCCAGTTCTCAGATTTGGGCACAATAACCCAGCTCTGATGTCTACATCTAACCCTGTGGATCCCAGACTGTCAATGAAATGTTTATTTCATGCAGATTCCGTGACTCTGCTCACTCAGCTTATTTTTCAGTCTCTATTACCCTCTGTGGGAAATCTCCCTGTCTAGGATTAGCCTCGAAATTCCAATTTCCAGAGGACAGGGATCTGGACATCCACTGCCCCTCTTCTTGCAGCACAGCCAGCCCTGGAAGGACCCTTTAACTTTAGCTACACTTGAAACAGAAATTTTACGTGACTCACCATATGATAGCATTGATGCTCTCCTGTAATTCAAATTCAACCTTCGTGTTTCACTTTCAAACTGCTTCATCAAAGTGACATATTCAATCGAACAGAAGAGTGGCCTTTTCTGAGATTTTTATTAGGGGATAAGGATGTACAGTGAATCACACCTCACACCTCATACCCCAAAGAAAACTTCCAAAATATGTTTTTTACCTATCTTCTTCCTCCAAATCCCCACATCATACAACAGTAGCTTTATCTCTGTCTGTCTCTGTCTTTCTCTCTCTCTCTGTCTCTCTCTCTCTCTCTCTCTGAATCGCTAGCTAATTGTTGCTCTCTAAGTTCCATGAAGCTATAGAAAAAAAAAAAAAGAATAAGACACTTATGAACCAATGTGCAGAAATTTTCAAGATGTATTGTTAAACAACCAAAAGCACAGTGCAGAAGAATACATAAGAATACATATAGCATGTCACCTTTTGTGTAAAAAAGATTAGGAAGTAAGAAATCATGCATATCTTTACAAAAAGAAAGAGGAAAAGTGAAAACCATGAAGTTTTCAGGGGAAGCGTGTGGAACATATATGCAAAGTGTGACACTTCCCTGAGAATTCCTGTTTTTACAGTTGGACATGGAGTTATCTTAATATTCTCCATACTCAAAGAATAAAGATAATTTGAAAAAGGATAAGAAGGGAAAGAAAATGAAAGCAAACTGCAAACATGAACCCAACGTTATTTCAAAAGAAAAATGTAGCATATTACAGGGATGGTGTGGCAATGAAAGCACAACCCTGAGTAGCTTATGATCACAGCATTTGACTACAAACCCTTAGCTTTGGGCAAGTTACACGCACAGGGTAGAGAACACCAGACAAATCCTGAAGGGTTTCAGAGGTATGGGCAAAGCAATTCTGAAATTATTTTAGATCTATTATAAGAGTAAACAAATTAGTAAATGTATCGAAGTTATTGGGAGCTACTTGTTTTCTTACTGTGGAAAAGGGGGCTAATGAACATGAAACAGAGAAAGCAAGCACTTAGTGAGGATGGATCAGAATCAGTGGTATCAGCATGGACTCAAGATTTCTAAATAGATACATATATACACACACGTATACATTTATATGCATGTATATATGTACATGTATATATATCTAATTTATGTATATATAAAAATACATACAGTAAGTATATATGTAGGTGTTTATATGTCTATATACCTGTATGTATTTCTTATCTCAGCCCGCAAAAAGACCTAGAGGCAGAAATACCATAGTAGCATTGAACATACTTGGTGCCCAGATTGTAGCCCCTAATATCAGTCCCTACTAAAGAGAATAAGGGGTCTCGTTTTCTTGCTGCTGGTATTCACTCAACTGCTCAAACTTAAACTTTTTCATTCATTTTTAAAAACTAATATTACCGTTAATCTTTAAAGATTATTAAGTGCTCTCCAAATTATTTTGCATGGTATATAAGGACCCTCAAACTTTTAAACTTTTTAATCAAACTAAATTTCTAGAGTACATTAGCAAATGACTTGCTAAAATCTCTAAAGAGCCCTACTTTATAATTCAAACAGGAATAAGCTGTTAATTTGGGCTTATTGGGTTTTACAATACCAAAAATGTCAATATGCTTAGCAACAGACTATTATATCTATGTCTTTGAAGAAACTATTAGGAAACGATTTTAACGTGCAAACCGAGTAGTCTTTATGAAAAGAGTACATCTCTTTTGCTTCAGTTGGCTTTTTCTAGATGAGGTAGAAGTTATTGAGGAAGATCCCTAGGCCATAGGTTAATTCCAAGGTTTATCATTAATGCTTATGCTGGCCTTTTTGAGAATAACTAAGTGAATTTTTTTTAAATCCAAGAAAGTTGACCATAAAATGATTCCAGGTATAAACATTTTTTCATTCCAAGTGACCTCCTGCTTTTCATTCTATTTCATTTGATTTAACTTTTTGGCACCATACTTACAGGTTCCTTGTCAACAATACTTAACAGACTTAGTAAATTAGTAGATTTTGAAGAGTGGTTTAATCATAAAAGAAAGTACATGGTCCTAACATGCTCTCTAGTAACGGAGTAGGATCATGGATTTCTTCTTGGGAATCAGGCAGGAGCACTGCAAACTCCCACAGACCAGCAAGTGACTCACCCTAAGGTCACCGAAGAAAGGAGTGGCCAAGGCCCAAGGGTGGGAAAAAACCCTCTAATTAATTAAACTTATACTTGACCTAGTGTGACTAGCATTGGGGGATTGCCTGCTTCCGCAGTTTTACAAGGCTGTTGGGAAGAGGGGGCTGTTTTGTTTTCTATTTTGTTTTCCTTGTTTACAACAGTGCCCCCAAAGTGCCTCTTTATTCCTAAGGACTTTAATCACAATTTGAAAACCCCTCATCTATTCGGCCCCTCGGTTTTATTTAATGGGAACTAAGAACCAGGTACTGTGGACTTCCAGTATGAGACAAAGGTGTTATTTAAGCAAGTAATGAAACAAAAATACTTGTTGAATACTCTCTTTCAACACTGCAAAGAAGCCAGGAAGGGAGAAGAAAGAGAGTTTTGGAGGGGATTCACCACCACACCTCTCTACTGAGTGGGTTGGGGCATTCAACTCTAAAGCAAAGGCAAAGGAGCCCCAGGCAAGCCTGGCCATCCCCCTAGGCTCGATTTGCACCCATAGGAGACTTTAGCCATAGGGGAACTGTCAGTCCTGAACTCTGTAGGGTAGTTGTGTCCATCAGATGGGACCAGTCCAACCTGAGCATCCCTTGGTCTGCTAGACTCTCCTGGGGCCACAGCCTGGCCACACATGGTTGCAGGGCAGCCTTTGGTGACCTGGGGGCCCACATCATAACTTTTGCAATGGTGGATCATGCCTGACAGATGGAGAGCTCCAGTGGGCAGTGCCTATGGCCACACACCAGTCCACACATTCCCTTCCAATACTGCAGCTTCCTCTGGGACCCTGGCAACTCCTCACATCGCTTTGCTGGCATGTGGCTGCACAGGGCAGGTTTTGCTTTTGTTGTCCCACCAGCATGCAGGACTGCAGTCAGCCCCTCTGCCTCCTGCTGATTGCCATTGCAGATGGAACATTGATAGGCACAGGGCAAACCAGCCCTCCTGCTGCAGGCACCCTGCCCTTATGCAAACACTATACAGAGAAAAGTGGATCCACTCCCGCCCTGAGGGACCACTCCTGCTTGTGGGGCACAAAGAAGGCACCCAGACCAGTGCCTGCCAACATCTTGCTCCCAAGTCAACACCACCTTGAGTGCGACTGCACAGTCACAGGCAGCACACCCCCCTCTAGCTGCATTGCCTCCACCACTGTGATGAATGCTCACAGGGATGCAGGACCCCCACAACCCACTAGCACTCCACCGCAGCTGCTGCTACCAATGCTGTTGACATGCAAACAAGAAGGATCCCACTGTCACTACACCACAAAACATTCTGGCTGACATCACCCATCACTGTGTAGTAAACAGTGGTCCAGGAGCACCTCAGTGCCCCCAGGATAGCAGATTCCTAACCTCAAGGAGACAGAGAACAAAGTGGGACCCAATACAAGTCCTCCAAAGTTAGAGAACTCAGTCCAAGAGTTGAGAGCTGAGCACTGAATCTCTAAACTCTTCCAGAAATGAAACCAGTTAGCTGACTGCACCTTATACCACAATCAAATCCTCAAGGTCATTAAATAGGATAAAAGAAAAATAAACACTCATCCAAAGGTAAGCAACCTCAAAGACTGAAGGAAGATAAGCCCAGAAGATAAGAAACAATCAGCACAAGAACCCTGATAACTCACAAAGCCGGAGTGCCTTTTTACCTCCAAAAACACACATCACCTCTCCAGCAAGGTTCTGAACTGGCTGAGATGGCTGAAATGACAGAAATATAATTCAGAATACGGATAGAAATGATTGAGCTAGAGGAGTAAGTTGAAATCCAATGCAAGGAAGCTAAAAAATCATAAACAACACAGGAGCTTATAGACAAGATAGTCAGTATAGAAAAGAACCTAACCAACCTGATATAGCTAAAAAATACACTGCAAGAAATTTTACAATGCAATCACAAGTATTAGTAGCAGACTAGGCCAAGTGGAGGAAAGAATCTCAGAGCTTAAAGACTGTCTTCCTGAAATAAGACAGTAATAAAGAAATAGAGAAAAAAGAATGAAAAGATATAAACAAAATCCCTGAGAGATGTGGAATTACATAAAGAGAAGAAATCTATGACTCGTGGGTGTCTCTAAAAGAGATGGGGAGAAGGGAACTGTATAATCTGTTCTCATGCTACAAATAAAACATGTCTGAGACTGGGTAATTTATGAAGGGAAGAGGTTTAATGGACTCACAGTTCAGCATGACTGGGAGGATTCACAATCATGGTAGAAAGCAAAGGGAAATCTTACATGGTGGCAGACAAGAGAGTGTGTTCAGGGAAACTCTCCTTTATAAAATCATCAGATTTCATGAGACTTATTCACTGCCATGAGAACAGTATGGGGGAAACCACTCCCATGATTCAATTATCTCTACCAGGTCCCTCGCATGACACGTGGGGATTATTGAACTTCAATGTGAGATTTAGGTGGGGAAACAGCCAAACCATATTATTCCACACCTGGCCCCTCCCAAATCTCATGTTCTCACCTTTCAAAACCAATCATGCTTTCCCAACAGTTCCCTGAAGTCTTAACTCATTTCAGCATTAACTCAAAAGTCCACACAGTCCAAATTCTCATCTGACAAGGCAAGTCCTTTCCACCTATGATCGTGCAAAATCAAAAGCAAGTTAGTTACTTCCTAGATACAATGGGGATACAAGCATTGGGTAAATACACCCATTCCAAATGGGAAAAGTCAGCCAAAAAGAGGGGACTACAGGCTCACACAAGTCCAAAATCCAGCATGGCAGCCAAATTTTAAAGTTCTGAAATGATCCCCTTTTACTCCACATCTCATATCTAGGTCCTGGGGATGCAAGAGGTGAGCTCCCACGGCTTCTTGGGCAGCTCCACCCCACCTCCCAGCTGCTTTCACAGGCTGGCATTGAGTGTCTGTGGCTTTTCCAGGTACATGGTGTAAGGTGTTAGTGGATCTACCATTCTGAGGTCTGGAGGAAGGTGGCCCTTTTCTCCCTAGCTCCACTAGGCAGTGTCCCAGTAGGGAATCTGTGTAGGGGTTCCAGCTCCACATTTCCCTTCCACCCCCTAAGGGCCCAACCCCTGCAGCAAACTTCTGCCTGTTCATCCAGACCTTTCCATACTTCCTCTGGAACCTGTATGTTCCAGGTCCATACATCCTCTGAAATCTAGGTGGAGGTTCCCAAATCTCAGTTCTTGACTTCTGTGCACCCACAGGCCCAATACCAAATGGAGTCCACCAAGGCTTGGGTCATGCACCCTCTGAATCAATGGCCTGAGCTCTAGCCATTGCTGGGGCGCAGGGCACCAAGTCGTGAGACTGCACAACGTAGCAAGGTCCTGGGCCCAGCCCACAAAACCACTTTTTCCTCTTAGGCCTCCAGGTCTGTGATGGGAGGGGCTTCTGGAAGACCTCTGGCATGCCCTGGAGACATTTTCCCCATTGTTTTGGTGATTAACATTTGGCTTCTCATTACTTATGCAAACTTCTGAAGCCAGCTTGAATTCATCCTCAGAAACTAGGTTTTTCTTTTCTGTTGCATCATCAGGCTATACATTTTCTGAACTTTCATGCTTTGCTTCCCTTTTAAACATGTTTCAATTCCAAATCATATCTATGCAAATACATACAACCAAATGCATTTAACAGCACTGAAGTCACCTCTTGAATGCCTTGCTGCTTAGAAAATTCTTCCACCAGATACCCTAAATCATTTCTCTCAAGTTCAAAGTTCCACAGATCTCTAAGGCAGGGGCAAAATGCCAGTCTCTTTGCCAAAACATAGCAAAAGTCACTTTTATTCCAGTTTCCAACAAGGTCTTCATCTCCATGTGAGACCACCTCAACCTGAACTTTATTGTCCACATATCAATGTCAGGATTTTGGTCAAAGCCATTCAACAAGTCTCTAGGAAGATCCAAACTTTCCCTTCAAACTTCTTGCTGTCCTCTTCTGAGCTCTCCAAACTAACCCAACCTCTGCCTGATTCTCAGTTCCAAAGTCATTTCCACATTTTTGGGTATCTTTACAGCAGCACCCCACTTTACCAGTACCAATTCACTGTATTAGTCAGTTCTCATGTTGTATAAGACATACTTGAGACAGGGTAATTTATAAAGAAAAAGAGGTTTAACAGACTCACAGTTCCACATAGCTGGGGAGGCCTCACAGTAATGGCAGAAGGCAAAGGAGAAGCAAAAGTATATCTTAAATGGTGGCAGGCAACAGAGGGTGTACAGTGGAACTCGCTTTTATAAAACCATCAGATCTTATGAGACTTATTCACTACCATGAGAACAGCAGGGGGGAAACTGCCCCCACTAATGCAGTTTCCTCCATATGGCCCCACCCTTGACACATGGGGATTATTACAATTCTAGGTGAGATTTGGTTGAGGACACAACCAAACCATATCAGGAACCAACATGGAAAGAATATTTCAGGACATTATACATAAGAATTTCTCCAACCTTGCTAGAGAGGCCAACATTCAAATGCAGGAAATGCAGAGAACTCCACTGACAAAAAGACATATACTCCCACACAATAATAGTAAGAGACTTTAACACTGCACTGACATTATTAGATAGATTATCCAGACAAAAAATTAATCTAAAAATTTAACAAAAATATTTAGCACAGGAACTCAGCACTAGATCAAATAGACCTGATAGACATCTGGAGTACTCTCCATTCAAAAACAATAGACTGTAAGTTTCTTATTGTCACATGGCACAAACTCTAAAATCAATCACATAATTGCACATAAAACACTCCTGAGCAAACGCAAAAGTACTAAAATCATTTAAAAAGTCTCTCAGACCATAGCACAATCAAATTAAAAATCAAGACTAAGAAATTCACTCAAAACAATACAATTACATGAAAATTAAATAACATGCTCCTGAATGACTGTTGGGTACGTAATGAAATTAAGGCAGAAATGAAGAAGTTCTTTGTAAGTAATGAGAGCAAAGATAAAACATACCGGAATAACAGGGACATAGCTAAGAGAGTGTAAGTGGTAAATTATAGCACTACATCCCTACATCAAAAAGTTAGAAAGACCTCAAGTTAACAACCTAATATCACAACTAAAGGAATCTCAAATCTAGCTGAAGATAAGAATAAAAACAAAATTAGGGATAAACTGAAGGAGACTGAGACATGAAAATACATTCAAAACATCCAAAAATCTTTAAAAATTAATAATAAAATAGACCACTAGCTGGACTAATATGGAAGAAAAGAGAGAAGGTTCAAATAAACACAATCAGAAATGACAAGGGAGATATTACCATTTACCCCACAGAAATACAAATAATCATCAGTGAATACTATCAACATGTATATGCATGTAAACTAGAAAATCTAGAAGAAATGAATAAATTTATTGACATATACACCCTCCAAAGACTCAACCAAGGAGAAATTAAATTCCTGAACAGACAAATAATGATCTCAGAAACTGAGTAATAATAAACAGCCTACCAACTAACAAAAGCTCAGGAAAAGCCAGATACACAGCTGAATTCTACCTGTTGTACAAAGAAGAGCTGGTACCATTCCTACTGAAACTATTCCAAAAAACTTATGAAGAAGGTCTCCTCCCTAACTCATTCAATGAGGCCAGCAACTTCCTGATACCAAAACCTAGCAGAGACACAATGAAAAAAGAAAATGTCAAGCCTATGTCTGTGATGAATATTGATGTGAAAATCTTTAGCAATATACTAGCAAACCTAATTCAGCAGCACATCAAAAAACTTATCCACTACAACCAAGTAGGCTTTTTCTCTGGCGTGCAAGCTTCTTTCAACACATGCAAATCAATAAATTTGTCTCATTACATAAACAGAACTAAAGACAAAAACCACATGATTCTCTCAATAGATGCAGAAAAGACTTGCAATAAAATTCAATACCTCTTCATGTTAAAACTCTCAATAAGCTAGGTACTGAAGGAACATACCTCAAAATGATAAGAGCCATCTATGACAAACCATGACCGACATGACACTAAGTGGGCAAAAGCTGGAAGTATCCCTCATGAAAACCAGCACAAGAAAAGGATGCCCCCTCTCACCACTTCTATTCAATATAGCATTAGAAGTCCCGGTCAGGGCAATCAGGGAAGGTAAAAAAAATAAAGGCATTGAAATAGGAACAGAGGAGTTCAAACTGTCCCTGTTTGCAGATAATATAATCCTATATCTAGAAAACCCCATAACCTCATCCCAAAAGCTCCTTAAGTTGATAAACAACTTCAACAAAGTCTCAGGATACAAAAATCAATTTGTCCTCTGAGATAGAAAAATGTTAGTAATGCAAAATTCACAAACATTCCTATACACCAACAACAGTCATGCTGAGGACCAGATCAGGAATGCAGTCTCATTCACAATTGCAACAACAAAAAAATTGAATATCTAGGAATATAGTTAACCACGGAAGTGAATGATCTCTACAAGAAGAAGTAAAAAACACTGCTCAAAGAAATCAAAGATGACACAAACAAATGGGAAAACATTCCTTGCTCATGAATAGAATCAATATTGTGAAAATGGCCATACTGCCCAAAATAATTTATAGATGCAATGCTATTACCATTAAAATGCTATTGACATTCTATTGACATTCTTCACATAATTATAAAAAAAACTATTTTAAAACTCATATGGAATCAAAAAAGAGCCCGAATAGCCAAGGCAGTCCTAAGTGAAAAAACAAAGTTGGAGGCATCATGCTACATGACTTCAACTATACTACAGGGCTACAGTAACCAAAACAGCAGCATGGTACTGGTACTAGAACAGATGCATAGACCAAGGAACATAATAGAGAACCAAGAAATAAGACTGCAAGCCTACAACTATCTAATCTTCAACAAACCTGGCAAAAACAAGCAATTGGGAAAGGATTTCCTATTCAATAAATGGTGCTGGGAAAACTGGCTAACCATATACAGAAAATTAAAACTAGACCCCTTCCTTATACCATACACAAAAATCAACTCAAGTTGGATTGCAGACATAAAATGCAAAACCCAAAAATAATCAAAACCCTAGAATAAAACCTAGGCAATATCAAACAGGATATAGGAATGGGGAAAGATTTCATACGAAGATGCTAAAAGCAATTGCAACAAAAGCAAAAGTTAACATATGGGATCTAATTAAGCTAAATAGATTCTACACAGGGAAGAAACCATCAACAGAGTGAACAAACAACCTACAGAATGGGAGAACACTTTTGCAAACTACATACATGAAAAAGGTCTAATATCCAGCATCTATAAGGAACTTAAACAAATTTACAAGGAAAAAATAAACAACCTCATTAAAAAGTGGGCAAAGGACAAGAACAGACACTTCTCAAAAGACATATGCGAGGCCAACAATCATAGGGGAAAAAAACTCAACATCACTGATTATTAGAAAAATTCAAATAAAAATCACAGTAAGATAGCATCTCACACCAGTCAGAATGGCTATTAAAAAGTCAAAAAACAACAGACCCTGGTGGGGTTGCAGAGAAAAAGGACACTTATACAAAGTTGGTGGGAATGTAAATTAGTTCAACTATTGAGGAAGACAATGTGGTGATTCCTCAAATACTATTTGTCTCAGCTATCCCATTACTAGGTATATACCAAAATGAATATAAACCATTCTATTACAAAGACACATGCATGCATATGTTCACTGCAGCACTATTCACAATAGAAAAGACAGGAATCGATCTAAATATCCGTCAACAGTAGACTTGATAAAGAAAATATGACACAGATACACCATGAAACACTATGTAGCCATAAAAAAGAATGAGATAGTGTCATTTCCAGGGACATGGATGGAGCTGGAGGCCATTATCCTTAGTGAACCAATGCAGGAAAAGAAAACAAAATACCACATGTTCTCACTTATAAGTGGGAGCTGAATGATGAGAACACATGGACACATAAGAGGGAAAAAACACCTACTGGGGCCTATCAGAGGATGGAGATTGTGAGGAGGGAGAGGATCAGGAAAAATAATTACTGGGTATGGGCTTCATACCTGGGTGATGAAATAATCTGTACAACAAACTCCCATGACACAAGTTTATTTATATAACAAACCTGCATTTATTTATATAATAACCTACCCCTGAACTTAAAAGAACAGTTAAATTAAAAATCAAAAAAGTTCCCAGGCATATCTATGACTCATTAATCATTCATGTCATACAAGAAGTTTTTATTGGCTACCACATTCAAAGTACTATAGGAGATACAAAAGAAGTCTACACAAGGCATCTTCTAACAACCTACTGAGGAAACAGTATGTCTTTCTACTATCTTCATAACCCATTTATGTGCAAATCATTGCAGTGTTGTATGCCAAAGTGAACATAAACGTTTGTGTGTAATACAGTTGCTATTAAAAAATAAGTAGGGAAAGAAAATATTATTCATTATATAATATGGAAATAAAATAACTGGAAAATGTTTTCAGTGCCTCCCTTCATATGATCTTTCCAGAAGGAATAGAAACTTAAGTATTTTTTTAAATCATAAATCAACATGAAGCAAATTTAAGTATACAAACATATATATATATATATATATATATATATTTTTTTAGAGTGAAAGTACAAAGCTTAGATGGATGTCGCTCTGTCGCCCAGGCTGGAGTGCAGTAGCACCATCTCAGCTCACTGCAAGCTCTGCCTCCTGGGTTCATGCCATTCTCCTGCCTCAGCTCCCGAGTAGCTGGGACTACAGGTGCCCGCCACCACACCCAGCTAATTTTTTTTGTATTTTTTAGTAGAGATGGGGTTTCACCATGTTAACCAAGATGATTTTGATCTCCTGACCTTGTGATTCACCTGCCTCGTCCTCCCAAAGAGAGCTGGGATCATGGGTGTGAGCCACCGCACCCAGCCTAAATGAGAAGGACTTTCTAAGTATAATCTTTGAAAGTAATAACAATAAAAACCACTGCAAAAACTCTTCAGGAAAAAATAAAATTAAAAGAAAACGCTGGAAAAATATTTAACGAGAGAAGATACAGTATTTGTATATTTACTATAGACAAAGACTTCACAAATCCATAGGATGAGCCCTAAAATAGAAAGCTGGGGAAACATGAATAAAAATTACGCAAAGAATTATGATTACAGATAGACATTTTGCTTTTCTTTTTGAGATGGAGTCGCGCTCTGTCACCCAGGCTGGAGTGCAGTGGTGCAATCTTGGCTCACTGCAACCTCCACCTCCTGGGTTCAAGTGATTCTCCTGCCTCAGCCTCCCAAGTAGCTGGGATTACAGGGGCATTCCACCATGCCTGGCTAATTTTTGTATTTTTAGTAGAGATAGGATTTCACCACATTGGTCAGGCTGGTCTTGAATTTCTGACCTCAAGTGATCTGCACCCCTAGGCCTCCCAAAGTGTCGAGATTACAGATGCAAGCCACTGCACTGGGCAAGATGCAAACATTTTTAAAAGAATTTTTTAAAAAGCATCAGAAAATAATTAATTCTCACAAAATATTAAAGAAAAGAAAAACAGATGTAATATTTCATACAACAATTAAACAAAAAGTAACATGTTAATATTTTATACTGATGCAGTTGAATTAAAATGGGTAGTGATTTTCTGGAAATGGAATTAGAAGACAATTTCTGGGGGATAATCAGGCTATAGATACTAAAAATTTTAAGGTATGTATACTCTAATATAGGAGTCCCATTTTAGGTAATTATGCTATTGAATAATCATAGATTAACACAAAGATTCGTGAATACGTTAATCGCTGTCCAATGACTTGGAAAATGCATAAATAAAATGTAAATTGAAATGAGTAGGTTACAAAGAAATCCTTTTTCGGAATATAAATCATTCTATTATAAACATACGTGCATGTGTATGTTCATTGCAGCACTATTCACAATAGCAGAAACATGGAATTAAACCAAATGTCCATCAGTGATAGACTGGATAAAGAAAATGTGGTATGTATACACCATGGAATACTATGCAGCCATAAAAAGAAATGAGATCATGTCCTTTGCAGGAACATGGATGGAGCTGGAAGCCATTATCCTCAGCATACTAACAGAGGAACAAAAACCAAACACTGCATGTTCTCACTTGTAAGTGGGAGCAGAACAATGTGAACACAAAAGCCCAGGGAGGGGAACAACTGGGGTTGGGGAGGTGGGCATAGGGAGGGAGGGCATCGGGAAGAATAGTTCATGCATGCTGGACTTTGAACTTAGGTGACGGGTTGATAGGTGCCGCAATTTTTTTTTATTTCAAATTTTTATTTTAAGTTCCAGGTTACATGGGCAGGATGTACTTGTTTGTTACATAGGTAAATTGTACATAGGTAAATCTATTGTGGTTTGCTGCACAGATCATCCTATCACCCAGATACTAAGCCCAGCATCCATTAGCTCTGCATCCTGATGCTCTCCCTCCTCCCACCTCTGTGTGTGTTGTTCATCCCAATGTGTCTATGTGTTTTCATCATTCAGCTCCCATTTATAAGTGAGAACATGTAGCTTTTGGTTTTCTGGTCCTGTGTTAGTTCTCTAAGGATAATGGCCTCCAGCTCCATCCATGTCCCTAAAAAGGACATGATCTCGTTCCTTTTTATGGTGGCACAGTATTCCATGGTGTATATGTATATATGTACCACATTCTCTTTATTGAGTCTATCACAGATGGGCATTTAGATTGATTCCATGTCTTTGCTATTGTGAATAGAGCTGCAATGAACATATGTGTGCATGTATCTTTATAATAGAATGATTTATATTCCTTTGCATACATACCCAGTAATGGGATTGCTGGGTCAAATGGTATTTGGTATCTCTGCCTCTAGGTCTTTGAGGAATCGTCACACTGTCTTCCACAATGGTTGAACTAATTTATACTCTCACCAACAGTGTAAAAGCATTTTTTTCTACAGAACGTCACCAGCATCTGTTGCTTCTTGACTTTTTAATAATAGCCATTCTGGCTGGTGTGAGACAGTATCTCATTGTGGTTTTGGTTTGCATTTCTCTAATGATCAGTGATGTTGAGCTTTTTTCATATGTTTGTTGGCCACCTGTATGTGTTCTTTTGAAAAGTGTCTGTTCATGTCCTTTGCCCACTTTTTAATGGGGTTGTTTTTTCATTGTAAATTTGTTTAAGTTCTTTATAGATGCTGAATATTAGACTTTGTCACTTTCATAGATTGCAAAAATGTCTTCCCATTCTGTAGGTTGTCTGTTTACTCAGTTGATAGTTTCTTTTGCTGTGCAAAAGCTTTTTAGTTTAATTAGATCTCATTTGTCAATTTTTGCTTTTGATGCATTTGCTTTTGGCATCTTTATCATGAAATCTTTCCCCATTCCTATGTCCTGTTTGGTGTTGTCTAGATTTTCTTCTAGGATTTTGATAGGTTTGGGTTTTACATTTGAGTATTCCATCCATCTTGAGTTGATTTTCGTTGATGGTATAAGGAAATATATCATCTGTATATGGCTAGCCAGTTATCCCAGCACAACTTATTGCACAGGAAATCTTTTCCCCATTGTTTGTTTTTGTCAGTTTTGTCAAAGATCAGATGGCTGTAAGTGTGCAGTCTTATTTCTGGGTTCTCTATTATGTTCCTTGGTCTATGTATCTGTTCTTGGACCAGTACCATGCTGTTTTGGTTACTGTAGCCCTGTAATACAGTTTAAAATAAGGTAGTGTGATGACTCTAATTTTATTTATTTATTTATCTATTTATTTATTTTTTGCTTAGGATTGCCTTGGCTATTTGGGCTCTTTTTTGGTTCCATATCAATTTGTTAAACAATTTTTTCTAATTCTGTGAAGAATGTCAGTGGCATTTTAATGGGAATAGCACTGGATCTATAAATTGCTTTGGGCAGTATGGCCATGCTCACTATATTGATTCTTCCTATCCACAAGCATGAAATGGCTTTTCATTTGTTTGTGTCATCTCTGATTTCTTTGAGCAGTGGTTTGTAGTTTTCCTTGAGGAGGCCCTTCACTTCCCTTGTTAGTTGTATTCCTAGGTATTTTACTCTTTTGTGGCAATTGTAAATGGGAGTTCATTCATGATTTGGCTCTTGGCTTGACTGTTGTTTGTGTATAGGAATGCTAGCAATTTTTTCACATTGGTTTTGTATCCTGAGACTTTGCTGAAGTTGCTTATCAGCATAAGAAACTTTTTGGCTGAGACTATAGGGTTTTCTAGATATAGAATCATGTCATCTGAAAACAGAGATAGTTTTACTTTCTCTCTTCCTGTTTGAATACCTTTATTTATTTCTCTTGCATAATTGCCCTGGCCAGAACTTCTAATGCTATGTTGAATAGAAGTGGTGAAAGAGGGCAACCTTGTCTTGTGCTAATTTTCAGGGTAATGCTTCCAGCTTTTGCTCATTCGATATTGGCAAAATTGATATTGTCTGTGGGTTTTCCATATTTGGCTCCTAATATTTTGAGGTATGTTCCTTCAATACCTAGTTTTTTGAGAGTTTTTAACAGGAAGGGATGTTGAATTTTATTGAAGCCCTTTTCTGCATCTATTGAGATAACCATGTGGTTTTGTCTTTACTTCCATTTATGTGGTGAATCACATTTATTGATTTGTGTATGTTGAACCAGGCTTGCATCCCGAGATGAAGCCAACTTGATTGTGGTGGATAAGCTTTTTGATGCTCTGCTGGATTTTGTTTGCCAGTATTTTGTTGAGGATTTTTGTATCAAGTCTTATCGAGGATATTGGCCTAAAGTTTTTTTCTTGTTGTTATATCTCTGCCAAGTTTTGGTATCAGGATGATGCTGGCCTCATAGATTGAGTTAGGGAGGAGTCCCTCCTTTTCAATTTTCTAGAATAGTTTCAGGGCTTCTTTGTATCTCTTATAGAATTCAGCTGTAAATCTGTCTGGTCCTGGGCTTTTTTTGGTTGGTAGGCTATTTATTACTGCCTCAATTTCAGAACTCATTATTGGTCTTTTGCAGATTCAGTTGCTTCCTGATTCAGTCTTGGGAGGGTATATGTGTCCAGGAATTGATACATTTCTTCTAGATTTTCTAGTTTATGTGATTAGAGGTGTTTACAGTGTTCTCTGATGGTTACTTGTATTTTTGTGGGGTCAGTGGTGATATCTCCCTTATTGTTTCCAATTGTGTTTATTTGAATCTTCTCTTTTTTCTTATTAGTCTAGCTAGCAGTCTATTTTAATAATTTTGTCAAAAAACTAGCTCCTTGATTTGCTGATTTTGTGAAGGGTTTTTCATGTCCATATCTCCTTCCGTTTAGCTCTCATCATGGTTATTTATTGTCTTCTGCTAGCTTTAGGGTTTGTTTACTCTTGGTTCTCTAGTTATCTTAGTTGTGATGTTAGGTTCTTAACTTGAGATCTTTCTAGCTTTTGATGTAGGCATTTAGTGCTATATATTTCCCTCTTACATTGCCTTAGCTGTGTCCCAGAGATTCTGGTACATTGTATCTTTGTTCTCATTACTTTCAAATAAATTCTTGATTTGTGGCTTAATTTAATTATTTGCCCCAAAGTCATTCAGGAGCAGGTTGTCCCTGCAGTTGTTTGTTTTTGAGTAAATTTCTTAATCTTGAGTTCTAATTTGATTGTACTGTGGTCTGAAAGATTGTTTGGTAGGATTTCAGTTCTTTTGCACTTGTTAGGAGTGTTTTACTTCCAATTATGTGATCAGTTTTACAGTAAAT
Organism: Papio anubis; assembly: GCF_008728515.1. Lineage (NCBI taxonomy): Eukaryota > Metazoa > Chordata > Mammalia > Primates > Cercopithecidae > Papio > Papio anubis. The sequence continues at coordinate 50,744,671 of NC_044988.1, read as the reverse complement.
GTCATGTGGTATTGAGAAAAATGCATATTCTCTCATTTTTGGTTGAAGAATTCTGTTGATATCTATAAGGTCCACTGGATCTTGAGCAGAGTTTAGGTCCAAAATAGCTTCGTTTATTTTCTCTCATGATGATCTGTGTAATATTGTCAATGAGGTGTTAAAGTCTTCTACTATTACTGTGTGGGAGTCTAAGGTCTCTAAGAACTTGCTTTATGAATCTGGGTGCTCCTGAGTTGGCTGCACATATATTTAGAATAGTTAGTTATTTTTGTTGAGTTGAACCGTTTTCATTATGTAATGTCCTTCTTTGTGTTTTTTTTTTAACTTTGTTGGTTTAAAATACGTTTTGTCAGAAACTAAGATTGTACCTCCTGTTTTTTTCTGTTTTCCATTTGCTTGGTAAATTTTCCTTCATTTCTTTATTTTTGAGCCTATGTGTGTCTTTGCATATGAGCTAGGTCTCTTAAAGACAGCATACCAATGGGTCTTGGTTCTTTATCCATCTTGACATTCAGTGTCTTTTAATTGGGGCATGTTGCTCATTTACATTTAAAGTTAGTATTGTTACATATGGATTTGATCCTGTCATAATGATGACAGCTCCTTATTTTGCAGAGTTGTTTATGTGTTTTTGTCATAGTGTCACTGGTTTGCGTACTTCAGTGTGTCTTTGTACTTGCTGGTAATGGTTTTTCCTTTCCATATTTAGTGCTTCCTTCAGGAACTCTTGTAAGGCAAGTCTGGTGGTAACTATTCCCTTGGCATTTGCTTGTCTGAAAAGGATCTTATTTCATTTTTGCTTATGAAGCTTAGTTTGGCCAGATATAAAATTCTGGGATGGAACTTCTTTTCTTTAAGAATGTTTAATATTGGCCCCCAACCTCTTCTGGTTTGTAGGATTTACACTGAGAGGTTCACTGTTAGTCTGAATGGGCTTCTCTTTGTAAGCGACCTGGCCTTTCTCTCTTCTGGCCCTTAACAATTTTCTTTCATTTCAACTTTGGAGAATCTGATGATTATGTGCCTTGTGGATAAACTTCTCAAGGAGTATCTTATTGGAGTTCTCTGAATTTTCTGAATTTGAATGTTGGCCTGTCTTGCTAGGATGAGGAAGTTTTCCTGGATGATATCATGAAGTACATTTTCCAAATTGACTCCATTCTCCCTGTCTCTTTCAGGTACCCTGATGAGTTGTAGATTCGGTCTCTTTACACAATCTCATATTTCTTGGGGGTTTTGTTTGTTCCTTTTTATTATTTTTTCTCTGTTTTTGTCTGCCTGTCTTATTTTAAAAAGGTAGTCTTCAAATTCTGAGATTCTTGCCTCCACCTGGTCTATTCTGCTATTAATACTTGTGATTGCATTGTGGGGTTCTTGTAGTGTGTTTTTCAGCTCTATTAGATAAATTATGTTCCTCTCTATACTGGTTACTTTTTTTGTTACCTCTTGCATTGTTTTATTATGATTCTTAGCTTCTTTGCATTGAGTTACAACATACTCCTTTAGCTCAGTGAGATTCCTTTTATTCATATTCTGAAGCCTACTTCTGTCATTCCAACCATCTCAGCCTCAGCCCAGTCCTGAGCACTTGCTTAAGAGGTGTTATAGTTATTTGAAGAAAAGGGGACACTCTGGCTTTTTGAGTTTTTAGCATTTCTGTGCTCATTCTTTCTCATCTTTATGGGCTTATCTACCCTGAAGCTTTTAGATTGCTGACCTTTGGATGGGCTTTTTGTCGTTTGTTTTTGTTCTTCTTGTTGGTGTTGGGGGTGGTGCTGGTGGTGGTAGAGGTGGACGTGGTTTGTTTGTTTCTCTTTTGACAGTCTGGCCACTTTTCTATAGGGCTGCTGCAGTTTGCTTAGGGTCCACTCCTGACCCTAATTGCCTCAGTTTTTCCCATACCTGGAGGTATCACCAGTGAAGGCTGTAAAACAACAAAGATGTCAACCTACCCCTTCCTCTGGAAGTTCCATCCTAGGGGGTTACTGACCTGTTGCCAGTCCAAACACACCTGTAGGAGGTGTCTGGTGACCCCAGTTGGGAGGTCTTACCCAGTCAGGAGGAACGAGATCAGGGATCTGCTTAAAGAAGCGGTCTGGATGCTTTTTGATAGAGCAGTAGTGTGGTGTTAGGGATCCCTTCAGCCACCAGTTGGTTTGGGCTCTCCAAGGCACACAGGCTGGACTGGCTGAAACAGACAAACAACCCAGCTGGTGGCCTGCCTTGCCCCCCGGGCACTCCATCCCAGGGAGAAATTAAAACTCTGCTGGCTGTACAATACAGGCAGATGTGGCCAAAGGCTCTGACTAAGAGGATCTTCCCCTGGAGGAAGAGTGAATCAGGGTCCCACTTAAGGACGCAGTCTGTCCTTGACAAAACAGTTGTTGTTCCGGGGAGTTGCCCCTGCCTCTGTTGGCTTGGACTCTCTGAAGCCTGCAGGCTGAGTGGTCCAAACAACCAAGGTGGCAGTCCTCCCCTCATGGTAAGAGCCATGGGCAGCACTCTGTCCCATGGAGATCAGAGCTCTGTCTGTAGAATATACGTGGGCAGGGGGAGCTGGAGGCCTCAGCTAGGAGGTCCCATCCAGTGAGGAGGAATGTATCTAGGTCCCGCTTAAAATAGCAGTCTTTTTTATTTTTAAAATAAAAAACCACATTCTGACAAAGCAGCTGTGCTGCGCTGGGGGGATCTTTCCTCATCTGAACACTTTGGACTCTCCAAAGCCTGCAGACTGGAATGGCTGAGTTAACTAAACAGCAGAATAGTGGCCTGCCTCTCTTCCCAGGGACTGCCTCTCATCTCAGGCAGGCCCTATCCCGCTGCTAGTGGCTGGCTGGAACTCCAAGCCAGTAGGTCTTATTTTGTGAGGTGCCATGGAAGTGGGGCCTGCACGCTGATGCTGTTTGGCTCCCTGGGTTCAACTCCCTTCCTAGGGTTATGTACAGACATCCTGCCTTGTCTGAGTTGGAGACACCTTTGTTGGGGATCCTGGGGTCAGAGTATGTAAAGCTCCTGGGTCTCTGTGCATGCCTGAGCAGCTGCTCTGCTCAGACTCCGTACAGCTCTGTGTGTTGGAATCAAGGCCTCAGTGGCATGGGCTCAGGAGGGGATCTCCTCATCCACGAGTTGCAAAGATCCATGGGAGAAGCATGGTTACCTGGGATCACACATTCACTCACTGCTTCCCTTGGCTGGGAGTGGGGGTTCCCTTGGCTCCGTGTCACTCCTGGGTGGGCTGTCACCCTGCCCTGCTTTTTTCATTCTCTGTGGGTCGAGTTGTTTCTCTAGTCAGTCCCAGTGCAAGTACTTGGATATTTCAGTTGAAGGTGCCATAGGTTTTCACCCCTTTCATTCATTCCTCTCTGTGTCATGGACCACAGCTGCTTCTAATCTGCCATCTTGTCCTCCTCGGAAATCCTAGTTTTATTGACATTACACACACTTGCATATATTATATGCATATATCCACAAAGAAGACTGTGGGAAATATCCCAGGATGTTAAGTGGTTATCACTGGGTGATGAAATTACGATTTATTTTCCAAGATTCTTATGATTCTTTTTTAGGAAATCAAAGTTTTACTAAAATCTAAAAAGCAAAAACTTTTAAATTGACTGTCTAAAGAATGTAATTTAAGACCAAAGATTTTTGCAGCTTAATACCAGGGACAATAATTATTTTTGCTACAATAATCACAAGCCTATCATTATCCTCATTATCATTTTCATCATATTACCATTAGTATGAATGTTTCTTCAAGTGTCTTTTATGATTTCTAATCATTCACATTGACTTTGCTTAATTCTAATAAATGGGATATACTGTTAAAAATATGTGAGACAATCTAGTAAATTTAAATATGGATTAAATATTAGATTAGATTAAAATATTTTTAATTTTGTAAGTTATGGTGATAACAGTTTATACATAAAATATGTTCTTTCAGTTAGAAATGCACAGTGAAGTATTGATGGGTGAAATTATGCATTGTTTAGAATTTGCCTAACTACTTCAAAAAAAAGTGGGAAACTAAATGAAACAAGATTGTCAAAATGTTAATAATTCTTGCAGCTGATCGAGAATGTCCATGATAATTTATCATATTTTTCTCTATAATCAAACTGTAAATATAACTATAATCTATAAATCTAAATTTATACATTTTTCTCTGTAACCTAATCTAAATCTATAGATTTTTTCTCAAAAATCTAACATATTTTTGGTATATATTAGATTTTCACAATAAAGCTTTTAAAATGTCAAAGGAATAATATTAGTATTTACTAATAAATATATTTAATAGATACAAAGACATCATTCTAAAGAATTCAGACAGAATTATACCATCAAAGGGTGGAAAATTTTTCTCACTACTCATCGTGTTAAAGTGTAAAATATCACTGGCTTTTGAGTTATCTCCCTTCCTCTGGACCCCTCACACATTCTCCTCCTTTTTTATTAACAATAGATGTGACTACATGAATTCTAGAAATAGGTTAGCAGCCATGATGAAAATCAAGATTTTTTAAATCTCAACAAATTTTAATGCTTTCATCACATTTTAAAAGAAGCACTTTGTTCTTGTTTTTGTTAAACAAGTCAATACATCCATCAGTGATAAATGGGAACAAAAAAATATTTGTATAACTCATGTCAACATCAATCTACAAAAACTTGCCATCTAAAATATTGCTCCTATCGATACATCCTATAACATGTTTCTCGTCATAGTTGGGGACAGAGATGGAGAGGACAATTATGATGGGATACAATGATACTTCTCTTGTTTAATTTCAATTTTGGTCTCTTATTCTGCTATGTATTTGAGTGGACGGTAGTAAATAAATATCTTATTATAGAAGATGAAGCCTCTTGTTTATGAGAATTTCTCAAGCCTTCCAAACTGATATGAGTCTTCTGCTTACATATAGCAAGACTTGCCTCAGGAATTAATCTTTCCTGCCTCAGAGTATTGAGCTGCTTGGTCTGCTTTAGCAGTAGACTTGCCATGCATGATCTGCACACATAAAGAGAGTTAGGCCATCAGGTGTGTGCTGTCACATCCTCATGTTCTTTACTCCGCTCTGAACTCAACTCTTTGACCCAGTCTCCCGTATCCTTGCCAGTATCACCACAAGTGTTGTTTATAAGTTCTTTCCCTGATGTGTATACCTTAGATTTACTCCAATAGACCTTGATTTATCATGCTTTCAGTTATTCCTACTGACTTAACCTTGATTCCATTGAATTCCTCACATCTCTCCTTCCCCAGCCTTTCTAGCCTCCCTACTCTACCCCCCACCCCAGACTCCCCAACCACAAATAGATAGAGCTCCACATGGGTATCTGATGCTACTAAAGCTGTAGTTCTTGTGCCTCATCCACCCACTCTAAACATGTGATTCTCACAACAATGTCCCTTTGACCAAGGTGTATAAAATACATACTTACAAATTGTATTTTCTGGGGTGTTTTTACCATCACCTTGGCCAGAAGAAAAGGATGTGGGTTTCATTTACAGTTGTGAGGATAATGAACTACCTGTAGAATGTGGTACATTTCAAAAGTATGACTTCCCTCTCAAACTATCAGTACAGGCATTACTTCCTGGCAGTAAGGAAAATGAGCAAAACTCAAACCTGAAGCTAAAATCGAAAACTTCATTTGAATCAATAATAATCAAATCTCACACCAGAAAACTCTGCTAGATTTAAAGGAAACAAAACTTTTAATTGAATTCTACTTCTTTTCCACACTTTGCATTTAAACATTGTACAATTTAAAACATTTTCTTTTCAACTACTAACCTATCTCATGAAAACTTTTCTTGCGACTGTTAACTATTCAATTCAACAAAAAGTTGCTAGGCATCAATTATGTTCAAAATGCCGGAAACATAACTGTCCTAATAATCATATCTAGCAATTACTGAGCACTTACTCTGCACTAAGCACTGTTATCATATATTATTTATTTACACCTCACAACAACACTGTGAGGTAGAACTGCTATTATTTTCACTGCTATACTGAAAATTCCCTCTAAACTTATAGGACTATATATATACACACACATACACATATATATACACCACACATATATATAAGAATGTCTGAATATATATATATTCTAAAATATTATAAAAATGAGTTACATTTTTAAGCTGATAAATGACATGTGAAACACAATAAGCAAATATGTAAACCCAGGGGCAAATATGTAAAGAGCAATTTCCACTTACTAAGAGTTTGAATTTATGAATAGACTTTGTCATTGACGTTCTACTACAGATGTTTTATTGTTTGTTAGCATTTTTCCCAGTAGTTGGGAAGGTATAGGGACAGAGGGAACAAGGAGACCATAATGGAATTTAATGTTTTTCAGCTGCTAGATGTGCTGGGAAAAATTTTGCTACAGTATGCTATAATTGGAAACAACTAGTTCAACCAAGATTTTGAATTCTCCATAATTCAGAAGAATTCACCAGTCTTATAAATCAAATTTGGTAATACATGAATTAGAAATCACCCACATTTTTGAGCACCTACAAAGGTTAAGGGCTGTCTGTATATTTTCCCATTTAATCACCAACTATATGTCATAGGCATTCATAGTCCCATTTTATGGACGATGAAACTAAGATTCACAGAGGTAAGTAAAGTGATGTTTTCAAAATAACAAAGTTGCGATGTCAGATGGCAGGGAATTCCCAAGAAAAGTCTGAGTTTTGAAGTCAGATAGATGTGTGTTCAAATTAAGCCTCTAACATATTCCTGGTAGATAAACTTTAACCATTTCCTTAACCTATCTGAACTTCTGTTTCCTTAACTATAAAATTGAGATAATTATCCATAGATTTATTATAATAGTTAAATGAATGAGATAGATATTGTAATAGTTAAATGAGATATGTACAATTGACTCTCAAAAATGATCATTCTAATTCCTACCCAATGAGATTAATATAAGAGTAAATCCAAATCTGCCTCAATTGGGCCAAGAATCTTCCTAAAATGGCAATCACTATACTCTAGAGGCAAAACGTAGACAATAGCAGAAAAAAAGAATGCAATTTTCATGAGGACAGGATGAAGGCATAGGCAGAAAAAGGAGAATTAGAGAGAGCTTTGCTATTGAATCTCGATCATATCAGGGATTCTTTGTTTTAAAATAATGTAAACTAAAATTTTAAAGGAATTTATGGAAAGATATGGGATGAAGTAGCTTGTTCACAAAATCAAAGTAAACTTTAACAACTAGGTTTCATGCAGGACTAGGAAGTACCGGTTGTCAAGGTGGGTTGGATAATCTCTTTAGGATGTGACCATGGAAATTAAGCCTCCAACCACTCTCATTTCCTAAGTCACTCACTGAGACTCAAGTTGGTGCAAGAGATGTAGGTTAGCCTCTCTTGGGTCACATATCTGACCCTTGGTTAAAGGAATATAGTCAACCTTGAATGACAGCCTGGTATACTTCAAATGACAGATCATAATTGGAAAGGTATGAATCACCAAGGAAAATTGGGGTCCTGGTGAAGATGTAAAGTCTTTGAGAAGATGTAAGGAACACTGAGCGGGCAAAAATAATAGGGCCTATGACAAAGCATTTGTGGGTGGTGTGAGAAAAGCTAGAGGAGAAAGCATAATTATGTGCAAAACTCTTTTATATCATTGTTTAAAATATATTACAAGTGTTCCTTTACCTGGGTCCCTCATGAGATTGTGAACTCCTAGAGGCAGAGGACTGCTTTAAATAGTTTTTTTTGTTGTTGTTGTTGTTGTTTTTTTGAGATGAAGTCTTGCTTTGTCGCCCAGGCTGGAGTGCAGTGGCGTGATCTCAGCTCACTGCAACCTCAGCCTCCCGGGTTCAAACAGTTCTGCTTCCTCAGCCTCCCGAACGGCTGGGATTACAGGCATGTGCCACCACGCCCAGCTAATTTCTTCTGTTTTTAGTAGAGACAGGGTTTCACCATGTTGACCAGGCTGGTCTCTAATTCCTGACCTCAGTGATCCACCTGCCTCGGCCTCCCACAGTGCTGGGATTACAGGCGTGAGCCATCATGCCTGACCTCAATATTTCCATATCAATGTCCGGCCTATGGGAGGCCCTTAGCAAATCTTAGATCCACAGAAACTTTCCATTTCACTGCACAAGAGTGTCACAGTGGAACCATTATTTAAGTTAGGTCCCATAAACAAAGAAAGAACATTCATTTACACAAATCTTGCATATGGATGAGTAATGTTCAAGATCAGATAATGAATAGAATTAGTTAGAGGTTCAGTTTTCAGTCTCAACAATTTGTAAGTAATATAGATGAGAGAGAAAAAAGATCTTAAACATCTAATAAACAATAGTAGCAACCTTTATTGTATACTTTGATACACACGACATAAATGCATTACTTGCTAGCTGATTTCAAATGAAAGTTAAAATGTCATTTTTTTAATGACAGAAAGGATGATGCTACCTCTTCATATGCATCCATAACATAGCAATGACATAATTTACCCACCACTACATTTCAACTGCCTGTAAGTCTGGGTTGTTTACTCACAGGAGCATTTGCACATATTCATTTACCCATAACCTCTTGCTAGGTTCCCTTAGTGGCTAAGGATATATTTCAGAGGGGTAGAAACATAGGCTAAAACCTTGGAATGTAACCTAAAGCATAGGCCTTGAAATCAAATGGCTCATGTCAGACTCAAACTCATGTTAATTAGCACTGGACAATATCAATTGATAATACATCATTTGTTCTTGATCCTATTTATTTTGTTGAAACTTGATCTGAATGAATTTGAGTCAGAGTTTAAATTAAAATTTATGGAAAATTATTAGAAATTGTTATGATTATTTTTGTTTCAAATAATGCATCACAAAATGACCTTTAACTGTCTTATAATTAAATAATGAGCCAGCTGGGGCAACATAACAAGACCCCACCTCCAAGCAAATTTTAAAATTTAGCTGGGCATAGTGGCAAACACTTGTAGTCCTAGCTACTTGGAAGGCTGAGGTGGGAGGATCGCTTGAGCTCAGGAGTTCAAGACCAGCCTGGGCAACATAGTGAGACTCCATCTTTAAAAAAATAAAAAAATTATCTGGATATGGTGGCACACAGCTGTATTCCCAGCAACTTGGGAGGCTGAGGTGAGAGGATCATTTGAGCCAAGGAGTTGGAGGCTGCAGTGAGCTATGATCATTTCACTATACTCCAGCCCAGACAACAGAATAAGATCTTGTCTCTTTAAAAGAAAAACAAAAAAGTAATAAATAAGTAAATAAATACCATTTTTTTCTAAGAAACTTTTTTTTCTTGTCAACCTTAGGTGATATCTAATAAGCTTGGGACTGTATATATATTAGGTTTCTCTGTTGTTTGGTATATTTATCACCAACCATGGTATATTTATCACCACGACTCCACAATGTACAGGGAAAGACTTCTAAAACCAGAAAGTAAGAAGGAAACTCTCCCTTTTCTGTCCTCAAACAAAATTGTTAACAACCTTCCAAAATTCATTCCAATATTCTTTTTCATCTTCTTTAAACATGGTCATACGGATTTTGTAAATATTGCCTTCTAAGAAGAAAAGATTGTTCACTAGCAATGAAGGCATTCATTTTTTAAGTGGAAATTAATAAAAACATCAATTAGTAAGTTTCTTTAATGTCGATAATGAAGTTAAGGGACATTAGCCCTTATCACTGACTTATCACACAATAAAAAAGTTGTGTGGTAATAGGACAAAAAGGGTTGTGTTCAAATAATCATGCTTATCACCTTAGACTTCCAAGGGGCTATAAAATGCTCTAGCTACCTTATGCCTCCCCTTCCAAGTGTGAAGCTGATAAAGAGAGTGGTCCTCTCGCTTACTGATTGCAGGCCTAAAACAAAAACAGTCAATTGCCTTTCCTGGGCTAACAAAGTCACCTCTAAACTAAGGGTGATATCATAAATTCTTTATTATCTGGAATGGTTAATTTTCTGTGTCAGTTTGGCTAGTTGACGGTGCCAAGTTTTTTGTCAAACACCAAGCTAGACGTTGCTGTGATGCTATTTATTAGATACAATTAACATTTAATTAGTAGACTTTGAGTAAAGAAGGTTGCCTTCCATAATGTGAGTGGGCCTCATCCAATCAGTTGGAGGCTGTAACAGCAAAGACTGAGGTTTCCTGAACAGGAAGAAATTCACCTTAAGACTCCAACACAGAAACCCTGGCTGAGTCTCCAGCCTCTTGCCCTGTGGAATTCAGGCTCAATACTATAATATCAACTGTTATCTGAATTTCCAGGCTTCAATCACATGAGCCAATTCATGTACATTCACACACTACTTTAGGGTGGTTCCAAAGTTTTGGTGAATGAAAAACAAATGACTCTTTTTAAAATTTAAAATAGTTCAAGCAGATGATGTTTCCAATTCACATTTTATGCATCTATAAATAACATCACATTTTTCTCTCGCTTCCTCCTTTGAAATACACAAATGGCTTCCCAATCCTCCAAATCGCTAGTGTGGCCTACTGGGCCCTGTGTGATCTGCCCCAGACAGAAAGTTCAATTAACAGGATCACTGTCAACAGACATTTGCACAAATGACTTTCTCCCGCTGGGTACAATCAGTAGGACAAAGATCACCTCAGTCTGTGCCCTTGTGAGCACAGAATTAAAGCAGCTGGACATGCATGCTCTTAATCAATCGTTTCCGTAGATTAGAGTATCTGAATGAATTGTCCTTTTCCTAGATAGTTATTTCTATCCAGTCAAGTGGGGCCTGTCCCCAGAATCAGATTACCTTGAATTCTGAGAACTTCCGGCTGCCTGATGAAAAGGCTTTATTTATTGGCATTCACTTTTCCAAACTCCATTTCTATAACTGGATCTGTTTCAACCACATGACATTATCATATGAGTGTTAAACTATGACTGTCCTGTTTTTCTAAGGCACACACCCTGATCACTCTGGGGGAACTTGAGAAATACCTTGGTGCCTATGACTAATTAGGAGGACCATCTTGGTCTCATCAGCAGCACATTTTGAAAATTATCTTTTAATTTACTGCCCTAGAGGGTATATTATATCCACTTTTGATCTGTTTATTTATTTCACTATGAGCAGGAAACGTTTTCTGATACAGTCCCTATATTTGGAAAGTAATGCTTCCATTAGGACCTCATGCTCCTCATGTACTAAGCAAGCATCATATTCCTTGAATCCATGTGGATTGTCCCTATCTCTGAGCTATCCAGCAGCCTCTCCTAAACTCATCTAATAATCCTTCTATTGTAAACACATTTGGAAGAGGTTAGGTCACCCCATTCCCACCCATTACCAGGAACAGTGCCATGTTTACCTTTTGAGCAATATACTAGTAAAGTTTCACATGACAGACGCAAAAATTTGTAGAAATTACCCAAAAAGAAAGACGAGTCAGAAAATAAATGTCTGGAAAGTTGCAACTGCACCTAAGTTATCAGGGAGACTGTAACACCGTATTTCAGGACCTCAACTCACACATGCAGGCACCCACAGACACTTATGCACACACATGACCACTACAACAACAAGAAAACGGGACAAACTTCACATAATCCTAATCACTTAATAATGCAGGAGAAAACGTTTATCTAATTTATCAAAATCTAAATTTGTGGCTATAAGAATTAAATACATCAACAGAAAGAAGGAGGTTTATATAAGACCCAGAAAAAGAGAAGTGAAAAACAAGAAGTGGTCAGAGCATATCTCCTACATCATCCAAGGAGGGGGTGCCTTGAACCTTGAGCTTGGAAATTTTATTCCACTAGGCAGATAAAAAATATAATAGTGTATACTCTTATAGTTCCTATTTTATGCCAGGAAAAAGTTTTAACACTATACATTCACTAACTCATTTAATATGCATAGCAGTCTATAAATAACCACTATTAGTATCCCAATTTTCAGATTTAAAAGCTGAGTCACAAAGAGTTTACTTATATCACTTGCCCAAATCCAAGAGTAGAGCTGGATTTGAATCTAGGCAGCCTGATGCCAAAATTGGCTCTCTAATATTAGAATATAGTAAAAATGGAAAAGACTGCTTCCTTTTATTTTTGGGAAGAGAGAAGAGAAAACAAGCATTTGTTGCAAACCTTTTGATTGCTAAATATTGTGGCAGAAATTTTACATACACTGTGCTGGTAACAGCCCTATGAGTCATATCATCTGATCCTTATTTTACACAGATAGAAACTAGGCCACTGGGAGCTTCCTGGAGGATCCAAGTACTTTCTTGGGGATCACTGGGAATTTGTAGAAGTAAAAACCACTGTGTTTGTTCCCTTCATTCACCATAAAACTAAGCAGCAAGCAAAGTTCCCTTCATTCATTCTTTCAGCAACAAGTAAACTGGCCCTAGCAGGAAGACCAAATCTTGAGACTGTGGTTCATTTCTTCATCTGATATGGATCAATGGATCAGCTGATAAAATACACACACACACACACACACACACACAAAGGTAATTCAGTTATCTGTTTTCTGAACTGGTCAAACTGAGTATGACTCAATAAGACCCTATTCTTATTATGTAAGTCAACAGAAAGGGTTCTGTTTAATGAAAAAGATGTCTCAGAATCTACAGAATTGAGCATGTTTTCAATCCATCCAGTTGCTCGGTTAGCACCATGAAGACTGGTTTAGATATAGGAGATAAGGTCCAAAGTTATAATAAAAATTAAAAATTAAGCTGGAACAAAGACCAGCACTCATGAATCTCCTCATGTACGATGATCCATCTGGAGACCTTTCCTTTAAACAAATTTACATTTTCTTTCAATGATGAAAATCATGTATTTTATAAAAGGTCCTACAGAAAACAAAGATTCAAGTTGGAAGACCCTAAAATTTAAAAATCTCTCATAATCATGTTAGTGTCTGAAGCTAAGACAGTATTCTACAATGCATATATTTTAGATAATATTTGAATCACACTATATACATATTCTGGGGTTTTTTTACTTCTACTTTATCCTGAATATTTTTCTGTGTTATTAAATATTATTTGAAATTTAAAGACTGCACAATATTTACAACATGGCTCTCCAGCATGGACATACCACAATATATCTTCTATTTTGGGACATTTATGTTATTAACCAGTTTTCTCTGTCATAAACTAACAAGATGGAGGTTGCAAGGTCACCAACTCATTGTTCTGAAAATTGATTAATAGAGGGAAGAAACAAGTGTATACACGCTTTTTCAGCATGAACTGTTTTAGGGTAACAAAATTGTTGGAGAGAGAAAGATTTTCTTTACAGAAAATTACTATCTAATTAATGTGAAATAATCAACAGAATTAGAAAAATACCATTTTATAAATCAATGAAATTATAGATCTAGGAAACGATCACTAATGAATGTTATAACCATTAGGTAAAATTTCAATGAGGATCTTGATAACGGAGGACTCACCAGAACCTACTAATAAATCTTAACATCACTAAAAGTGGGGTAACCAGAAGTTACGTGCTTTCTGGTGTGGTACAACGGGAGTACAGAATCTCAGATATACAGTATTCTTGCTAAAAAATAAAAATAAAAATGAGCCTGACTCTAATCAATCCTTCACTTTAAATACTAGCTTATGGAAAATAAGAGTGATACAGGAGGAAAAAAAACGAATGATACCATAAAGTAGCCATCAGCTAATCTAGAATATGAGACATTCTACAGGACAAAATACTTAGTTTATTTATCAAATAAGTAACAGGAGAAAGAGGAAAGGGGAAACTGTTATACATTTAAAGAAACTTAAGAGGCCATATGAATACCACATGCACTATGTAGCCCTTGTTTGGATTCTAATGTGAACAAAACAGTTGTAAAAAAGACATTCTTGAGACAATTGAGAAATTTGAGCCTAAATTTGTTCAATTCTCTTAAACTTAATAATAGTCTCTGGTTACTTTTTAAAGCTTTTATTATACAGAGTGCTTACAAATAAAATAATAAGAAGCTTTGGATTTGCTTTAAGGTAATCCTGTAGAGACAGAGAATAAAATAGATAAAATAAGACTGGAAAAATATTAACAATTTTCAAAACTGGATAGTGAGTACATAGAGATTTATTATAGTACTCTTTCTACTTTTATGTTGATGGAAGATGTCAATAATAAAAAGCTTTCTTAAAATATCAAAATACAAATATATGTATATTATATATTTATATTTTTGTTGCTGTTTGTTTGAAATTTCAACTAAAATCATAGAATATATTTAAGGAAGGAGCATGATAAGTCAAAGACATGAAGTTCTTTGAGGTTTTCATTTTTTTGTTTTGGGATTTTGTGGTTTTTGGGGTGGAATTTTTTTTTTTTTTTTTTTTTTTTTTTTTTTTTTTTTTTTTTTTGAGACACATTCTCCCTCTTTTGTCCAGGCTGGAGTACAGTGGTGCCATCACAGCTCACTGCAGCCTTGGCCTGACACCGGGCTCAACAGAGACTCCGACCTCAGCCTTCCACGTAGTCTGGAGTGCAGGCACATACCGCTACATCCAGCTAATTTTTGTATTTTTTATAGAGACGGGGTTTCACTATGTTGCCCAGGCAGGTCTCAAACTCCTGAGCCCAAGCAATCCACCCACCTCTGCCTCCCAAAGTGCCGGAATTACAGTCATGAGCCACAGCTCCCGGCCTCTTTGAGGTTCTTAAAAACTATTTTAAAAATACATTCCAGAAAGTTTGCACAAAATTAATAGTCCCACCAATACCTATGTGTCCATTTCACTATACCATGACCAAAATTACATATATGTATCTTGAAACATCCATTCTATTTTTATAAAGTACAGCTTATTGTAATTAATGTTTTCTTTACAAAATGGGTTTAAATATTTTAATAAAAAGTAGTCATTTGCATGTCTTCTGCATTAAATTATCTGATTATGCTTTTTACCCATGTTTTAACTGTAGTCTTGGTATTATATTTTTTTGTCTTTGATTTGTAAGGGCTTTTGATATTTTAGAAATAACCTTTTATCTAATGCCAAATATTTTCACATTTGTGCTTGATTTTTATTTTGTTTATTATGTTATAAATATACAGAATTAAATGTTTTATGTGATGATATCTATAGATTTGTCTATAGACAGAACTTTCCTTTGTTACATTTATGCTTAAAAAATCCTGCCATCTCCTGAGATGAGCTAAATATTTATGTTCTTATAGGATTTTTTAATGACTTACTTTTTACTTTTACATTTTTTATTCGTCTGGAATTCATTTTGTTGTATGGCTTATGGTGTCAGTTGGGATCTTACTTTATTATTTTCTAAATAGTAAGCCAATCATTTTTTTCTTTTTCTTACTGATTTAAGGTATCACCTGACCTAATAGATCTCTATATATACTCTGGTATGTTTCTTACCTTCCTGATAACATGACTTCCTCTTACTGTTGAATGTTGTGCCTGCACCACATTACTATGATTTTGTAACTGGTGAATAAACTTGTTAAATGAACCGGGAAAAAATGAGAGCGAGAAGGTAAGGGCAAGAGACTATTATTGCAAAGACAATAAATTCATTTCCCGTGAACATCATCTATATCACCCCATATTTTGTCAGCATGTATACAAAAGCTGTATGCTCTAGGAGAGAGAGGAGAGATTCTAGCGTAAGTGTACAAAGATTCAAAAGCTGGTTTTATTTCTTTACTGACTCTATGTTCTTAGAAAAAGTACTTAACTTCTCTGATACTGTCTTCTCCACCATAAAATGGAGATAATATCTATATCATGAGTTTCCTGTAAGGTGCAAATGCAGGTGAGAGGTAGCTGAGGAATTCTTGTAAGGTATAAAACAGTGTATTTTTAATTTTTAAAAAACAGAAATGTTGATAATGTTGATAACTATTGGAAAAATTAATAATAAATTCATATTCACTGGGAAGGCACTGAAAATGTTTGCCATGTCTTTTTCAGTAACTTCTGGAGTAAAGATGCCAACTTTTAGAAAAAATTGGTATTATGTAACCTGTCAAATATACCAAAGGGGCTTAAGAAACACACGAAAGATCTTTTTAGCTTTTGAGCGCTCTGCATTAAACGTTTTTGCAATTAACTTCAATTCTAGGTGATCCATTTGAGTGAAGCAAGGAATAGAGTAAAATCTAACATTATTACTCTGTTCCTTTCATCAATGACCATCTCGGAGTCACTTGTATAACGAAGAATTGTGAGCAGAAGACATAAAAATCCTCACCATAGTCATAAACAAATAGGGCAAATATCATGCTTACAGTCATCTTTAAAAGCACATTCAACAAGTGAATTTTGCATAAACTCTCTTCTCTGTTAATTCCAACAAATCTGTAGATTGCTGACATATGGTATCTTAAGCTGTGATCTGTGCCTTTTAAACAGTGGAAGGATCACACACTAGGGCTGCCAGGATTAATGAAATGGCTATGCTCTGGGGAAGCAGCCAAGCTTCCAGCAGCAATTTGGAGTGTTGCCCTCCCTCCTCCTGCTTTAACAATTTTGCAGCTACCTACAGCTGAGCATCCTGCTTTCATAATAATCAATCCTCATTTTTACCCGTGCTGGCTTCTCTTCTTTCCTGCCTGACCAGGCGCTGACTCCTTGATGGTTTCCCAAATTTCTATGTCCTCACATGGTGTGCTAGGCTTTATCCCTCTTGTCGACAAGTCCCAGCATGTGAGTTGCTGGAAACAAACTTTCAGTAAGTATTTTTGATGACTGGGACTGAATTTCAAGAGCATAGCAAAAAAAAAAGGGGGGGGGGAAGATATTAGTCTCAAAATGGAGCAATGCAGCCACAGCCCACAAATTATGTTACAGTTAAATTCTAACGAATCGTGAATTCCCTGACTGCTCACATTTGCATTTTGCTCAGATCAGAAAGAAGTGGTTTAAGAAAAAAGAACAAGTGCTAAATAAAGAAAATACAAATAATGTCTGAACCTAACTTGGCTTTTTTTAACTTTTTGTAAGAAAATCTCAGAGAAATGTATTAGTCTTAAATTGAGAGGAATTAAGAGGGGAATAAAATAAAGAGCATATTATTTTGGTGAAAACTGTCATGGACAAAAACAAATCTTTATACATTTCATACTTAAATTTAATTTATCCAGTGTATTCCCTGTTGATCTAACTAGATTCATACTTATATGCATGAGACTGAATTGAAGGTAAATGAAATACTGACATGGGCATCCTTCTCTAAAACCACATCCTCCTCTAAAACCACATTTGTTTATTATGTTATAAATATTCAGAAGTAAATGTTTTATGTAATCATATCTATAGATTTGTCTACAGACAGATCTTTCTTTTGTTACCTTTATGCTCAAAAAATATCCCGTGCATCCTCCTCTAAAACCACTGGGCACAAACCAGAACCCCAAATTAAGTAGTCCAAATGAATAAATAAAGCCATACCCTTTTTTCTTATACTTAAGTCTTGAAACATGCTTCTTAATTATATTTTCTTCGAATTTCTCAAACTCCATTAAATATCTGCCATGTGATAAGCATAACTACACATTTGCCTATAATTTTTCTCATTTAAACCACATAATAACTCATAATAGTAACAAATATTATCATTTCAAATTTACCAAAGAACACAGGCTGAGAGAGGCCAAGCAGCTATAATGAGCAGAACTGAAATTCTGACTTAGGCTCTCTCATTCTAAGATTTTTCCATAGCTTGACCTTTTTTCCTAAATTCCTTGCTAAGTTCAGTTAGTAACAATAAAAGACACAAGGAGAAAGTATCCTTTTAGAATATACTTTAAAATTTGAGATACCATTTTCCATCATTTTAAATTGGATCATAGGTTTTCAAATAGAAAGAAGACTCAAAACCCTACATTCTCACCACCACGTAAAAGCAGAGAAAACAGCAAAAGCCCAGCAAAGAGAAGAGCCTAGGCTCAGAAGATAAACAGACATTTCTGAGCACAAATTCTGCCTCTGCCTGCATTTATGATCTGCATGTCTCTGGGTACCTCATTTCGCTTCTCAGACCCTCGGTTTCCTCCGCTATGAAATGGAAAAAATTTCTCCCAAAGAGTTTTCTCTCAAGTATTAAATAATAATTATAATTGCAATCAAATTGTTATTTACAATTGTAATACTTGTAAATAACAGTTTGCAATTGCAAAGATATTTAACCAATCTAGGTTCCCATCGACGAACGAGTGGATAAAGAAAATGTGATATATATACACCATGGAATACTACTCAGCCATAAAAAGTAACAAAATAAAGTGTTTTGCAGCAACCTGGATGGAACCAGAGGCGATTATTCTAAGTGAAATAACTCAGAATAGAAAAACCAAATATCATATGTTCTCACTTTTTGTGTGTGTGTGTGAGACAGAGTCTCGCTGTGTCACCCAGGCTGAAGTGCAGTGGTGCGATCTCGGCTCGCTGCAACCTCCGCCTCTGGGTTCAAGGGATTCTCCTGCCTCAGCCTCCGGAGTAGCTGGGACTACAGGCGCCCACCACAACGCCCGGCTAATTTTTTTGTGTTTTTAGTAGAGATGGGGTTTCACCATGTTAGCCAGGATGGTCTCAATCTCCTGACCTCGTAATCCGCCGGCCTCGGCCTCCCAAAGTGCTGGGATTACAGGCCTGAGCCACCGCGCCCGGCCATGTTCTCACTTTTAAGCAGGAGCTAAGCTATGAGGATGTAAAGACGTACAGAGAGATATAATGGACTTTGGGGATTCGGCAGGTAGGGGACGAGGTTGGTAGAGGAATGAGAGAGAAAACACTACATACTGAATACAGTGTACACTAAAATCTCAGAATTTACCACTAAATAATTTACCCATGTAACCAAAAACCACCAGTACCCCCAAAACTATTGAAATTTTTTAAAAAATAAGAAAAAATCAAATAGCATATACATTACCCTAGTACATGCCTAGAAAATCATAGCTGATATGGTAAACTCTAAATTTTTCAGGAGCAAGTTAACTGATTTGCAGATTTAAGATGGGTTGAGTTAAAAACACATCCATACATCTAATATCACATTTTTAGTATACACATATATACACACAAATAAATTAGGAAACTATGCAGTAAAAATCATAATTATTTCTTTATTAAGGATCAAATATGCAGTGTTTCTGTTTTGACATACAACTCCTCTCCAGCTGTAGTTTTATCCACCCAGCCACCCCCTCAGCTCCTTCCCTTACTTCACTTCTTGCCCTCTTCCATGCCATCATTCTCCTGGTCCTGATCAAGACATGGTCTCTCTTCCCCTTTCATAATAGCTGCTTCTTAACCTCCCTACTCATGTAGTTCATTGGGAAGTGATTAGGGTCTAAGGCTTCTCTAAGATCCCCAACAGTAGCTAACTCGCCCCCAGATGATACTAAGCTACTCTGGTTATGTTTATGGGTTATTTGGGATTATTTGTGACCTTCCGACACTTTGCCCCCACTCCATCCGCAGCACACACACACCACACACCACCATTATCAACATTTTTATCTTATTTAATTTCTATTTGACTTTCTTATTTTTCTGCATTTTGCATTCCAAGTGGCTCTTTAGCTTATATTTCAGTGTCCTTAATGACAAGAAAGTAATTTCCTCTTGAAGATACATCCTATTTGATAGTTTGAAATGCTGAAAAAAAAATTCTCATACAAATCCAAACTCCCCTTTTGGATGATATTAATCTGAGTTTAATTTTTCTTCCCTTTGATCAAAAATTAAAAATTAAAAAAACACCTCCTCTAAATCTTTTTCCATGAAGTCAGCTCTTCAGATAAGATCCTTGGAAAATCAGGTTGTACCTCAAAGACATTAAACTAGGTCTCAAAAGATTACACATGGTATGATTCCATTACTATGGCAGTCTCAAGAGGCAAAACTATAGGAACAGAAAATACATCAGTTGTAGCGAGGATTTGGTGGAATGGGAGGGAGGTGATATGTCTGAAGATAAAGAGGCAAAGAGAATTTTGGGGAGTGTGGAATTTTTTCTGTATCCTATTGTGTTGGTGTTTGGTGGTTACAATAAGCTATGCCTGTATTAAAACTCAGAACTGTAAACTAAAAAAGGCAACTACTACTATATATATAATTTAAATGTTTTAAAATTTCTATTTTGATCTCATATGCCAGATCTTTACATAATTTTTCATCTTAATCATCATAATAACCCAGTGAAATAAGTAACAGTATTATCTCTATTTTTCAGATAAAGAAGCTGAGATACAAGTTTACTAACTTGCTCAAGGTTACAAAGCTTAGTGGAGGTGAGCTTGGATTTTAATCCAAGCAGACTGACTCCAAAACTAAATATCCTTACCATTATACCATGCTATCTCTGAAAATAATGAAAAGGAGCTTCATTCACCCTCTGTCAATGAAACTACAGGACCTATTTAAAGAGAAGAATACCAGATATAACTATATGGACATAATTTAATGTGAAAATGGAGCAGAGCACATGCCACCAAGACAAACACACACATATATTTAAGCCCACAAAATCTTAATTGTTGTCTTAATAACTAATTACACTTTCCAATTTCCAATTGTCTTTGCAATAAAATATCTTCCTGTTTACATAATAAATAAATTTCAAAGTCAATTTCTAATTTCTTTTTTTTTTTTTTTTTGAGACGGAGGTCTTGCTCTGTTGCCCAGGCTGGAGTGCAGTGGCACAATCTCGGCTCACTGCAAGACCCATCTCCTGGGTTCATGCCATTCTCCTGCCTCAGGCTCCCAAATAGCTGAGACTACAGGCGCCCACCCCCACGCCCGGCTAATTTTTTGTATTTTTAGTAGAGACGGGATTTCACCGTGTTAACCAGGATGGTCTTGATCTCCTGACCTTGTGATCCACCCATCTCGGCCTCCCAAAGTGCTGGGATTACAGGCGTGAGCCACCACGCCTGGCTGTCAATTTCTAATTTCTAAAGAAAATCTTTCTTCAACTACTCCTTAAGAAAGCATTATTCCAATGCAAAGAAATTAGAGTATATCAATTGAAAGCTCAAATTACTTGTTTAAAAATTCAAAAAATTTAATTCCACTCCCTCTGCCTCTCCACTTCCCCAAAACTAAATTCTTCAGGATATTTTTTGGAACTAAAACCTTTTAGTAATGAGGCAAACGGATAAATACACCCACGTCTGGTGCCTTGTGGTCATTCTTACATATTCATTTAGGTCTTTCAGTGCCTGCAATCAATATACCCACAAACTCCATTCCATGCACTTTGCAAAAACAAGGCTGTCTTCTGCAAAAGTGATACGTGGTATACTTTATATTTTAGCAGCAGCAACAGCAGCAGCAGCAGCTCAGGAGAGAAAACAGAGGGAAACAGTTATTTTGGTTTTTAAAACTAAGAGTTACAAAGAGTGACTATATTTAGTAAGCACTATTTTGAGATGATAAAGTCTGCTTAGTTTTGGTGCAAAGAGGTTCATTGAAGGATATTTGCATTTGGATTTTAACACTCAACACTCAATCATGATTAATTTAATCACTTTAGTACTATGTCCAAGATGGATTACACACAAAATTATGTATATTTTCTTTCTCTCCAGGCAAGAATGATCTGGGGCTCATGTGACATTTCTGCCTTGAATCTGCATTCCCTGACATATTCAAGTGTTTGATGAAGCTACTTGCAGCCCACCATCATCAGCCTCCAAACACCTTTAGTCTGAACCCTAAGATTCAGAAATAGTTTTTCTAATAAACTCTACTGTACTCTATGTAAATACAATTAAATTTCATACGGTCATATCAAAAAAGGGAACCAAAGAGAGATATGCGGAAAGAACCTAGTTGATCTTTGGAGTCAAAGGACCCTATTCCTTACTCATTTACCATCAATGCAATGCAGAACATGTTTGAATTCTCCAGTCTTTCTTCTGAAAAGGTATTATACCTATATTTATCTTTTAAGGTTA
Source organism: Papio anubis (assembly GCF_008728515.1). Taxonomy (NCBI): domain Eukaryota; kingdom Metazoa; phylum Chordata; class Mammalia; order Primates; family Cercopithecidae; genus Papio; species Papio anubis. Next base: position 50,722,695 of record NC_044988.1, on the reverse strand, counting down.
CTACTACAATCAAGTAAGATGTTGTTGGCCTAACAAAGTTCTTGGTAAAGACTCGGCAATATAAGAATCATAATTATATTTACAACCAGGAAAAGAATTAATAATTACAATCAAGAAAAGAAATCTTATAGATAGAAAAGCATTCATCTATAGCCATTCGCAACTTTATTTCACAATATCTCCTGAGGCAAATTTCTCTATACCCTGCCCCAATATCAGGTTTTATCTTGTTATAAATCCATAGGATTTTTAGTGTTTATTACTAGTTAACAGCACATCTACCAGGGAACACAATGATTTTGGTTTATGAAGTCAGGCTTGCTAGAGGAATAAGAAGTAAATGACTTTGCAACCTGATGCAGCTAGCAGGGAGATTGCACAACCTTAATTCACAAGCACAAGCACACACACCCACACACCCCGGAAGCGTGGGGGTCTTGTGGAAGCCAGTAGCTTATCTATTATGTACACTCCGGAGCTGTAAACAAGACCATGTGAGGACTCAGCTAGAATGCTTCCTCTGAGTCAGTATTAAACAAACTTCCGAACTATTAGGGAAGGAAATAAAGCCACTATACCCCCGAAGACACCCAGGACAAAGTGCCAGGGATTATGGGAGTTGTTTTTAATATTCTGCCAGAGACTGATGCAATAATTAAAGGAGGTTTTGTAATAAAAACAACATACTGCTTAATAATAAGTAGCTAGCATATATCAGAATGGGTTGTAATCTCATAAGGAGTGTCCTATGAGAAATTTACAAGACTAATTATGTAAAAATAGCAAAGTACTTTGAAAATCGTTTGTGCTATACTTCATAAGAATACTAGCACAACTTTTTATTTGGTGACAATTACTTGAGTATCACAGTATCTATTTTGATTCAGAATAAATCACAGGCAAAAATCTCATCAATGGTAAAAATAAATACAGCACCAGGAAATCACAAATTCTCAAAAACAGTATAGCATGGTGTAGTGGAGAAGACCCTGGCTTTAAAATCAGAAGTGTTCAAACTACATTTTCTAGTTTTGTGATCTTGAGCAAATTACATCTTATGAAGATATCATTTTTTCATGTACAAGATAATGACATTCACAAGTTTCTTATTAACATCAAATTAGATATTAGATGAGTAACTACTTTGACAAACATGAAGAGTTTATGAATGTGAGATATAATGATTCACTGCTTTAACCTGTAAATGTCCTCAGGTCAACTAAAACAGAGTTAGAAACAAATCAGGTTTAGAATGCCCCTGGAATTGTTTTTATTGAAGCAGATAATGAGTTCTAAAGCTTGCGTCTCCTTTGGCCCTAAGTACATTTTTATTTTTAGGAAGAAAAAAAAAGATGAATATCACCTGTAACTGAAAATCTGCAGTTATAACTTAATCCTGAGTATGCAGATGCTCTTACTTACACATAGTCTTGTTTCTGAGTTTTAGAAGACTGAGTACAGAAATCACCAATCATAAAAAGAAGGAAACAGAGCATTTTAATTTCTATCAATGTCCACAAAGTAGAATGTTTCATTAAGTGTTGTCTGGGTGTTCAGACAGTAAAGGACATTACCATTTCCGGCAACCCAAAACTTGACCTCACATTTGGACTTCTGACGGTAAACTTCCTGAGAGGAAATTAAATACAGAGAACCTCTTCCAGTTTGGGATACTGGTTCTGCCAAAAACACTGTGAGAAACACTTATACTAAATTAATTTTTTGAAATGTACCCTTAAAATACTAAAGCTAACAGAAAGGGCAGTGTAGTTTTTTAAATTTAGAGTAGGGAGTGAAATCAAAATCAAATATGTCCAATATGTCCTTTTCTCCTTTCGTCCCTCTAAAAATGGGTACTACAGTAAGATAAAAGAGTTCTTCCTTCCTTTCCTATAATATCTTTACTTAAACTCTAATCTCTAGGACTTAAAAATGAAAACATTCAACTGAAAGAAAAAAAGGAATTATAGCAGACATAATTTACATATATGACATATATAAATCAAAATAAATATGACTTGTTCACTCTATTTTTATAACTCAAGCTATCCAAGATCATTCAAGCTCTCTTTCTTTTCTAAGGTGTGGTACACCTTCTGAGTTCAGTAGACACTTTGAGAGGTCAAATAGAGTCCATCCTTCAGGCAGATAAGACGCTGCCCTATTTTTTAAAAACTTCTAGAGAAGGAAATTCCACAAGCTTCCTCAGTTACACATTCCAGTATCTATGAACCTCACTGTCTGAAAATTTTTCCTTTTCTCTTATCTAAATCCCTCATACTGCAGCTTAAGCCTATTGCCTCCTGTCTGGTCCTTAATGGAGATCATCATGATCCTTCACAGATCAACCTCCTCACACTAGGCTCTTTTCAGATTCTGCAAGCCTGGAACCACTTGATGTCTAACTCTCCTTATTCACAACTCTTCAATCGTTATTGTTATTTGCCTATGATTTTCTTCCAAGTTGTTTTTCTCCAATCTTGTATTCATTTCAAATACTCTTTACAAATAATTCTTTAAAGAGCAAAGGAAATGAAAATTATCCAGTAATTTTACTACACTAAAACAATCTACTTTCAATTTTCTTTGTTCTTGCCCTGCCTCCACAGACAGACATTGTAACCATACTATGTCATTTTATTGAATTTATACCAAGTTTTAAAATTGTTAAGTTTCCCAACCCAGGACTTGCTTAAAATGAGGTACTCTATCATTATAATTTTGAAAATGCTGGTATAAAGTTTGTGATCAGAAGAATTTTCTGTATCATTCAATATATTTAAATGATGACTAGCAAGTACTCTGCTGGGTTCTAAGAATTTAGAGCATTTAACAAATAGTCCTTGCCCACAATCAGGTCTTAACAAGACACTCAGCCAATTAATTCGAATTTTAAAAAGATTCTGTATTGATGATTTCAGCATATACCTAAACTGTGCAACCTTAGATGGTGGGCTGAGAGAGCTGGATCTTGGGGAGAACAGACGCTGCAGAAGCCAGGAGTAAAGAGTCAACTGGCAGGTGATCAGAGGGGTAGAGGGTTGTGATAAATTACCACAGCATCCGCCATCTACTGGGAGGCCAGAGCACCTAAGGACAGAATGCTCAGTGCAATCCACAGTTTAACTGGGCCTCTGTGGGAGGATGCTTTGTCAAAGTCTGGGCTCAGTGGCAGCTGCCTCCCAAATATTTTCTGAATTGTAGTAAGAGAGCTTTGTTACCACAGTGAAATGGCAAATTGGTACAACTGGAGAATAAGTTAATAGGGTAATGTGACTTTGAGGGAAATCTTAGGAATTTACTTAGTAATTAATGAAACCATCTAATATTATCAAGATAGCAAAAACACAAAAGTAAAAATTGGTTCCACTACCATAACATCTTCAGATAAATCGCTCTTCAGTTCTCGCCCTCAGTTTCTTCACCTATAAAAGCAGACATTTATGGTGTATCCTAGAACTCAGATTTCAGGAAATAGCAAATATTAAAAATAACACATTATCCTTTCAAAAACTGAACATATAATCCCTTCCTTAATGATGGGATTTTCACGAATTCTTAGGCCTAAATTTTAAAGAGATATAGGTAGACCATGCTCTCAAGAAGTTTCGATTTTAAAAATCGAATTTTGGGTTTAAAATACTGAGGGAGTATATAGCTTAATAGATTCTGAATGAAGAGCAAAAGAGCTGATTAATTCATCCATTCATTCAACAAATATATGTTGAACGTCACCATGTAACAGGTTCTGTGCTAAGTGCTGGTAATATTTTGAAGAATAAAATTCAAGGTTCCAGAAAGAAAGATATGTCATACCTGAAACAAATCATTAAAGAGAATTTAATGAAGAGTCTGTTTTTAAAAGATGTGAACTGCCTTAAGGGAAACTGAACTACCCTAAGGCTAGCAACAGTGAGGAGGACAGAAAGAGAAACCAAGTAGCCAAGCTGAATTACCCGAGATCATCAAGGAGAGGAAATAGTTATGGAACCCAAAAGCTGTAGAAGAGGACTGCCTGAAAGGAGCTATAACCCTCAGCAGAAACACACAGTTGCCTTCTTTCTCATCCTCTGGTCTCTACTTAACTGAACTCAACTGGAGGGCAGAGGCAGGGAAACCCAGCTGATGCAGCTCCTAGAGGTCAACAAAGAATGAAGAATATACAGCCCATCCCTGCTTTTTAAAAAAAGTATTGTTTTGTGGCAGAGAGAAACATTAAACGAACAAATAAAGAAATATAATAAGATAATTTCAGATAATCATGAGAGTCCGAGGAATTTAAAACAAGGACGCGACTGACGGAGTGAAGGTCCATCTAAGGAGATGATATTTTTGTTAAGAACTTAAAAGAAGGAGCCATCTATAAAGATGAGGAGGGCATTCTAGGCAGAAGATAGAGCAAATGTAAAGTAGGAGGCCTTTGGAGGGTTTTTTGCAGTGTTTGAGAATTGAGGGAAAGGTCAAATACTTTTGGAATATGTTAAGGCAGGGGAGAGTGTGATAAATGAGGTCAGAGTAGTAGGCAGTGCCCATACCTTGTAGGAGAGGAGAACTTATCTATTATGTCAAGAACTCCAAAGAAAGGGTTCTACTTTAGCGCAATGGGAAGTTATTGAATGATTAGATGCAGGAAATTAATGTCATTTTGTTTATATATCCTAAAGACCTCTTAGGCTACTGCGGAATACAAAGGTTTAAGGGTACAAGAATGGAAGCAGGGAAACCAGTTACCAGAATATTTCAGAAGTCCAGAGAGAGTTGGTGGTTTGAGAAAAGGTGGTAACATGAGAATCAAAAAGAAGCTAATGTACTTTCAGATTGTGTCTCAGTCCATTCAGGCAGCTATAACAAACTACCATAGACTGGGTGGCTTATAAACAACAGAAATTTCTCTCCTTCCTTCCTTCCTTCCTTCCTTCCTTCCTTCCTTCCTTCCTTCCTTCTTCCTTCCTTCCTTCCCTTCCTTCCTTCCTTTCTCTCTCTCTCTCTCTCTTTCTTTCTTTCTTTCTTTCTTTCTTTCTTTCTTTTCCTTCTTTCTCTCTCTCTCTCTCTCTCTCTCCTTTCTTTCTTTTCCTTCTTAAGTCTCACTCTGTCTCCCAGGCTTTTAAGGTGCAGTGGTAATCTTGGCTGCAAACTCTGCCTCTCGGGATCTTCCGTTCTCACCTCAGCTTCCTGAGTAGCTGGGACTACGACTTCGCCTGCTTGGCTAATTTTTTGTATTTTTTAATTAGAGACAGGGTTTCACCGTGTTGGTCAGGATGGTCGATCTCCCTGACCTCATGATTGCATTTGCCTCCAGCCTCCCCAAAGTGCTGGGAATACAGGCGTGAGCCACCATGCCAGGCCATCAACAACAGAAATTTGTTTCTTACAGTTTTGGAGACTGGAAAGTCCAAGATCAGTGTACCAGCATGCTCAAGACCTGCTTCCAGGCTCGTAGTTGGCTGTCTTCTTGCTGTGTCCTCACATAGTAGAAGGGGCAAGGAAGCCTTGTGGGGTCTCTTTTATAAGGGCACTAATATTTTATCGTCCTTATAAAACATGAGTAAAGCAATGAAATATAATCAGATAATTTAGTGAAAACTGAAGTCACTTCAAACTGGAGAGAGAAGAATAGCTTTCACGGAGGAGTTGACATTGAAGCTAGATCTTAGAGAATAGGCAGGATTTGGACATTCAAATGTAGGGGGAAAATTATTCTGGATGGAAAAATGGTATGAGGAAAAGAACATGGTGAAACATAATATTTGAAGGCATGCTGAATATTTCAATATTTCAATAAAATAATATTTCATTGTTATGGGAAACAACGAAAAAATAGAGTACATGCAGTTTAAGGAATATTTTCTATTTGACAGACAATAAAGAGCCACTAAAATGTTTTAAAGAAATGCATGAGAATGTCACAGCTACATAAGAGTGGAGTAGTCTTGTTCTAGAAATGACCAAATATCTTGTGTTAGACTAACACTCCTCATAGAGAACAATTATGAACTCTGGACCAGTATTACAAATAATTATTTAAGGTACAAAACAACAACTAAAACAGATTCAAAAAGAAGGTGATTCAACCCTTGAAAGAAGGTAACTGCATTGAGTGAGATTTGTTTTAATGTAGATTTTCTCTGGAGGGCATCTTGCAGCCCAAGTAATGCAGGGTAGCTAAAATTCATAAAGAAAGTCATTGTCTTTCTGAGTTGCGGAGTCAGAGAGTGAGCTCAGGGATTTCAGAGTGACTGAATTTAAACAGAAAAATTGCTGAAAGGAGAGACTCACAGAGGAGGAAGTCATAAAATCTGCATATAAACTCCCTTCAAATCCTTGGCTAACTACTGAACTATGCGTGCATGGTGGAGACTCCAAAAAGCCCAGCAGATAGCAATAGTCAAAAGACTAGGCCGGGCGCTGTGGCTCACGCCTGTAATCCCAGCAGTTTAGGAGGCTGAGACGGGCGGATCACCTGAGGTCAGGAGTTCGATACCAGCCTGACCAACATGGAGAAACCACGCCTCTACTAAAAACACAAAATTAACCAGGTGTGATGGCACATGCCTGTAATCCCAGCTACTCTGGAGGCTGAGGCAGGAGACTCTCTTGAACCCGGGAGGCGGAGGTTGCAGTGAGCCAAGATCACGCCATTGCACTCCAGCCTGGACAACAAGAATGAAACTCCATCTCAAAAACAAACAAACAAAAGACTTGTAAACTGAGCAGAGATTTCAGCTGATGCCCTGCTGCTACAATAAAAATCAATACTCTTCAGAGAAAGGTAACAGACTCCAAAATCTCTACAAGTTATCTTTTTTTTTTGAGACAGAGTCTAGCTCTGTCACCCAGGCTGGAGTGCAGTGGCGCAATCTCAGCTCGCTGCAAGCTCCACCTCCCAGGTTCACGCCATTCTCCTGCCTCAGCCTCCCAAGTAGCTGGGACTACAGGTGCCCGCCTCCATGCCCGGCTAATTTTTTTTTTTTTTTTTTAAGTAGAGACAGGGTTTCACAGTGTTAGCCAGGATGATCTTGATTTACTGACCTCGAGATCTGCCCACCTCGGCCTCCCAAAGTGTTTGGATTATAGGCATGAGCCACCGCTCCTGGCCAACAAATTATCTTTATCTTTAAGGCTTTGTATATAACTTAAAAATTATTAGACACTGGAAGAAAAAGTTAAACGTGACTTATACTCAAGAGACAAAGTAGTCAAGAGAAACTGAACTCTGAAATGACCCAGAGGTATAATTAGTAGAAAAGGACTTAAAAGCAGTTATTATAAATATGCTCAAAAATATATAGAAATTATGGTCATAATCAGTGAACGGATATGGAATACCAGCAGAAAAATGGACATTTTAGAACTACAGCATATAATATCTGAAGTGGAGAAATCCTGAATGAGCTTAACAATGGATTGGAGATTTCAAGGGGGGAAAAGGAGGTGCAGAGCGCAGTGAACTTTAAGTTCAAGCTGCAAAAAGAAAAAACTATTGAGAGAAGTTAACAAAGCCTTTGTGACAATGGAACAATATCAAGGAGTCTCCATGTATATCATTGAAGTCTTAGATGAAGAGAAGAAGAAAATATTTGAAGAAATAATGGTCTAATGTTTACAAATTTATTTAAAACATCAACCTACATATCCAAGAATTTCAGTAAACTTGAAGCAGGATAAACATAAAGAAAACTAAGTATATCACAATCAAACCAAAAAAAAAAACAAAAACAAGGGGAAAATCTTGAAAGCAGCTGGAGGGAAAAGAACATATTATATACAAAGGAACATTGATACCAATAATGACTTCTCATCAGAAACAGTGGAGACAGAAGAAACTAGAATATATATAAGTACTGAAGTAAATTAACAACAACAACAAAATACTGTCAACCGTAATTCTATATCCAGTGAAAAGATCCTTTGAAAATAAAGGTAAATAGACTTTATGGGATAAATGGAAACTGAGAGAATTTATAAGCAGAAAATCTGCACTAAAAGAAGTTACTCAGGTGAAGAAAATGACATTAAATGGGAACTAAGAATTACAGGAAAGAATGAAGAGCAACAGAAATGGGAAATACATGAGTAAACATAAAAACTACCTTTTAAAGTTTTTTCTTCTCTTAACTTACTTAAAAGATAACTGAAAATTTAAACACTTCCAAGGATTACCAAACATGTGTGGAATGTTTTAACATGGAGAATAGAGACCAAGCAGCAGACCTTAATAAGGGTATTTCTGTTGAAATTTCAGAACACAGGGGACTAAAGAAGACTCCACATGCTTCCAGAGAGGAAAATCACACACACTGTATACAGAACGATAAAAAGAATTGCATTAGGACTTTTTAATAGCAACACAGAAAATAAGACATTGCCTTCACGTATTTGAAAGAAATAGTTTCTAACCTATAATTCCATAATCATTCAATCATGTCAAAGGAAATAAAATAGAGACTTCATTAGATGTTTGAGGCCTCAGAACAAAGTTACCTCCCATGCATCCTTTCTAAGACTATTTAGGAGGTGCTCCGAGAAAGAAAACATACAAGGATAAGAAATAGAAGTTTTGGCACAAGAGAATAATAGTAACAAGGCATCTCATGAGGACAGCTGTACACCAGATGTAGAGATTAAAACAAACTAGGGAGAAAAAAACTTCAAAACAACCAACTTTTAAACTATTTTCTGGGCTACTTAGTGGATCCTTTCAATCTGACAGCTTAAGTCCTTCTGGAAATTCTGTTAAAGTATTTGTTGATAGTCCCACCCTTCTCTTTCTCCATTTATTTTCTTGGCATATATCAGGGAAACAGCCAAAAGAAACAACACAAAATTCGGTAGAAAGTGGAGGACAGAGGCATATTGGAATTTAAGGACTTTTGTTTTAGCTTGAGTTTTCCCAAAAGCAGAGCCTGCTGCAAAAGCTTATAAACAGGGAGCAGGAGTAAGGGACAGAAGAGTGAGGGAATGTGAAAAGGCAAATACATAGATGCATTATTAATATCGCCATTGTAGGCAACTGGTGCTCAGCCCTGCCTGGAATCTTCTAAGGAGTGTTTAGAATGCCTTTTGGAATTATGTACTTAAGGTTTGACTATTTTTATCCATCAACTTGTATCCCCCATTAGTTAAGGTTTGCTTTGGGGATGTAAACCCCTGTTGCCTTCTCGACTGAGCATGCCTGCTTGAACAGACGGCTTCCCAATGGCAATGGTGGCACTGGAAAAACCCAAGGGCAAAAGTGCAAAATATCCAGTGCTTGAGGAAAGATGTCAGCCTGACGTAAGCCAAACTACCCACTGCATCTACACTGTAATCAGAGATGAAGCCAAGAGGATATGAGTCAGAAAGCCAAAAACAACCCATACAGTCTATCCTTCATACCACACAGATACACCTACGCCCTAGAATAAGTTCCAGCAACCTCTAAGTCTTCAAGGTGGTTGTCAGCCACAATCTCTACATGTGACTTAACACACAAATATTAATTAAATAAGTTAACTTAACACACAAATATTAATTAAATAAGTTAACTGCTACAACTGCAGGTCCTGCAGTTATGTTTTATACATATCATTTCCTTCCGCCACAATCCATATTATATTTTCCTCACCCTCAATCAGCACTTCTACTTTTCTAGGTTTTTAGCCTGATGGGGTGACTCAGACCTTCAACTCTAAACAATCTAAGCTCTTGACAACCTTGCTCTTGTCAGGCCTTGGTTGCTGCAATTGCCGTTCACCACTACCACTGACTACATAAATGCCAGAAATTACCAGTGCTTTAGCTATCTCAGATGTCCAAAGCTTCAGTTTTCAACACCTCCTCATCCTAAATCACTCCTGGTGAGAGAGTCTAGTACTATAAGTTATAGCTTGGGTTCTACCAGAAAGCAAAGCCCAGTCAATGGGATAATCCTATGGAGTACAAAAGGAGACCAAAGAGGATAAGGGAAGGGGGGAAAGTCTATACCCAGGTGCATTTTTGTTACATAGCTTTGGGACGCTAGGACTCAACCCTGGCATCTAGGGGTAATAAGCATACAGAATGTACCTTAGAGTTGTTTGCTAGAAGAATAACTTGGGAAAGCATGTATTCCTATGTTTCCTTCCCTCACTGGTTGAACATTGCTCTGGAAAGTTAAACTTCCATGCATTTTGGAGCTCCATAGGTAAGCGCAACAAATAAAATCCCATTCCCAGGTGTGGCATTGAAGAAGCCTAGTGGAGAAAAAGTGAAAAGTGCATGGTATTCACTTGAGATTATTCTGTTATAATATGAGTCAAATCCAGAACGCCCATAGCATCCAGACTGGAATCAGAGATGAAGCTGTGAAGATATGGGTTAGCGTTTCAGAGGCTCTGATACAACCTTGTATGAACTTCTCAAGGAGTTTGGATTTAATGTGGTAAAACATTTAAAGACTGTAAATAGAGGAATAACATAATTAGATTTGTATCTTAGAAAGATTACACTTGGCCGGGCGCGGTGGCTCAAGCCTGTAATCCCAGCACTTTGGGAGGCCGAGACGGGCGGATCACGAGGTCCGGAGATCGAGACCATCCTGGCTAACACGGTGAAACCCCGTTTCTACTAAAAAAAAAAAAAAAAAAATACAAAAAACTAGCCGGGCGAGGTGGTGGGCGCCTGTAGTCCCAGCTACTCCGGAGGAGGCTGAGGCAGGAGAATGGCGGGAACCCGGGAGGCGGAGCTTGCAGTAAGCTGAGATCCGGCCACAGCACGCCAGCCTGGGCGACAGAGCGAGACTCCGTCTCAAAAAAAAAAAAAGAAAGATTACACTTGAGACACTGGAGAAGATGAATTAAGGCAGAAAATGGGATAGTAAGGAGACCAGTTTAGAAGTTTCACCTACAAATGATTGGCAGTGTCAGTGGAAACAAGGAATGAATGAATTAACAAGCTATTTCAGATACTGAATCAACAAGGAAAAGTTGAGAAAAGCTTCACTTTGAAAATTTGCTTGAAACTATTGCTGTAATGAAGTATTAACAAACTAATCATTACTTATCAATTAGTAGGTGGTATAGAGTTTGTTGACTGAATCAATGTGGTTTCAAACTTAGGCGAATGGGTGGATCATAAGGCCAGTCACAGTAGATGCATTTAAAAAAAATAAATCAACTCATGTTAACTGTGGTTATGAATGAAAAACAATGGTAGAAGAGAAGTTAATGTAATTTTTCGTTTTCACTTTCTAAATTATTATTTTGTGGATTTTTATCTTTCAGAATGAGCTGTTAGTCAATTTAGGCTCTAAAGTCAGGGGAAAAAATAAAGACATAGGAAATTTAAAGATTAGAATTGCACACATGCATGCAAAACGCAACCTTGTCTCTTATGCCCAGAAAAATGCGGTGTTCTCACTTTTAAAAAGTATTTTTTAAATGACATACAATAAAATTTTAAAATACTGTATGAATAGAACTCTGCAGGAAAAAACAAATCAAATGCCACTGAAATACTGAAAGTACCAATGTCTGTCACTTGATATGATGGTGATTTAAGATGGAAACAAGTCTAATAAATCTTTTAATTTCAGCTTCTCAATTCTGAAAGAGCTTTGCACTATCCTATGCATCTCTTTAACTATTATTTGAATACTTATCAAATGAATATGTATACACAACTTTATTCTAATCTTAGAATTCTTATTCTTCCAAATATCTAGCACCACTCTTTTCATTTCTTTTATTAAATAATATTCAATGAGCAACTACTATGCACCACTGTGCTACCGTGTTAATACTATCATGAGTAACATAGATGGAGGTAGTAGTTGCCCTTCTATATGATTAAGTTCTAGATTCGTGTTCTGGCTTCAGTAGTTTAACTAATAATATAACTTCAAGTAATTCACTTAATCTTTCTGAGCTCATATTCCTCATTGTTAAAGGTAGGGAAGAGGAAAAATATTACATATACTACAAGATTATGTTGAGGTAGATATTACTCATCCTTTGATGCATTCATTGATTAAATAAATACTTAATAAGTGGCTTCCATGTCTAATATATGCCAGGCTCTATATGTGTTTTGTGAATCAAAAGTAATATGACAATGCTGTGAGTTACTATTATGTCTATGCAACAAGCTAATTGACATTTTTTGTTTGGTGATTTGTTTGTTTGAAATGCTTTTTCAGTCATTATATTCAGTAAGTTCAAGTACCAAAAGGACATTTTCTAGTTCAAACAAAGCGACTATTTTAATTGCTAAATTCAATAAATAATTTGCAAACCTGATAAAGAAGATAGCATTTTACTTCTAAGCAGTCAAAAAGGCACTCAGCCAAGAAAACCAGAAAGTAAACTGAGGTAAGAAGAAAAATAATGAATAAAAAGAGAAGAAACTGAAGCAAGAAATTTGGGAAGATGGTTTGAACTGTACTTTCTCATAATTACGTGAGCTCAAACTCTTTTTCATTAGCTTTCTTAGTGTGAGGACTACCTGAAAATATGAGATACTTCACTGATAATCAACCTGTTCGTTGGTTGGAGTTCTGCAGAGCACTTTATAAGGTGACTGACTTATCACAAGGTGTTTGAGATATCATCTGTTTTTTGATATTTGCATTACCTGACTTTTGAAACCAAGTTCCACACATATCTTTACATTATAATATAGTATTTGTTCTCAAGTACAAGCAGCAGACATGGCAGAAAATTAATTATACAGAGTTGAACTTATTTTACTGAGAACAGACAAGGAGCAAATATAAAGGGAGATAAATATTTTATTATAATGCCCACAACTTTTATCGAGTCTTACTTCTTTACATATTTTGATGGGATTAATTCTACGTAAGTGTTTTATGCCATTTGTTATCTACAATGCAATATCAGTTTTTCTGCCTGTTCAAGGCTTTATTTTAAATATATGCACATACATGTATATTTTATGATCTCAAGGAATTTGAAAGCCTCTCACATATACCACCTGTTTCCTTTACTACCACTTTAGTTTCAGGGCTGACGACCAGGAACAATAAATAAATCTGGATTAAAATGCAGTAAATAAGAGTTAAAAATCAGGAGATGAACCTAAGTAACTTTGGAAATGAGTGGCATCTCTAAGATTAAAAGTAAAAGGAACTCTACATAAGCATGGTACTCTAGTTAATGAAGTTATTTCTTAGTTAAAATAACTAGGGTACAAGTGAAAAATTCTGATATTCCAATACATGTATGCTGGAATTGACAGATGGCAGCAGCCAGGATTATCACTGTTGGAATGGGAGTGTACAGATAAACAAGGGGATAAGGCTAAAATGATATATGTGATACTGGATTAGAGTTGGAGACATCAGTATAAACACTCATGTTTAGCTCAAAATTGATACAGATGACTATGTATAGAAATATATATGTGTGTAGGCCGGGCACGGTGGCTCACACCTGTAATCCCAGCACATTGGGAGGCCGATGCGGGCGGATCAAGAGGTCAGCAGATCGAAACCATCCTGGCTAACACGTTGAAACCCCATCTCTACTAAATTAGTAAACGCAAAAACTTAGCCGGGCATGGTGGTAGGCGCCTGTAGTCCCAGCTACTTGGGAGGCTGAGGCAGGAGAATGGCATGAACCTGGGAGGCGGAGCTTGCAGTGAGCCAAGATCACGCCACTACACTCCAGCCTGGGTGACAGAGCGAGACTCTGTCTCAAAAAAAAAAAGAAATGTGTGTGTGTGTGTGTGTGTGTGTGTGTGTGTGTATTTCTGTGTGTGTATACACAGCTTAGCATAAAGACACATAGGGTAGTATGGTTCCTTGCTCTGTAAGCTGAGAGGGCCCGGAAGTAACTACACACTTGTACCAATAAGCATAACCTGTGTCCAGATCTTGGTTCCTAATAAAAGAACACTGACTAAAGGAATCAGGGCACATTGTAGAGATGACTAATCCTAGGACTGGCACAGGAAATAAACAAGATGAGCCTGGAAGATCTTGTAGTGCCAGAAATGAAAAAATGTGCTTTTAAACACACACACACACATACACACACACATGAATCCTACATTTGCCAAGGTATGTCAAATAAATATAGAAGTCAACTGAAAGAGCTCCCAGTGGCCAAATCTGGAATATGTAAGCAACAAAATAATTAAAAAGTATTGGATTATAACCTAAAGTATAAAATTAATATCTATGAGCTCATACTGAATGATTGAATAAATAAATAAAAGGAGAAGTAGAAAAAAATCTCCCATGCAGAAGAATCCCCAGAAGTTTATGCAACAACTTCACCCTCAAGATGGGGAAATAAAACTTCCTATTCCTAAAATGTGGACTGCTCACAGTGACCAATTCTAATAGAAAGGAATTTTACAAAATGCCTAGTCAATACTCCGTAAAATTGTCAAGGTCATCAAAAACAAAAAAAACTATGAGAAAATATAACAAGCCAAGAAAAAAGTAAGGAGACATAACAACTAAATTAATGGTTGAATGGTGGCATCTAGGACGAGATACCAGAACAAAAAGGATATTAGGTAAAAACTTTAAAAACTCTAATAAAATATAGACTTTAGGTAATGACAATGCATCAGTCTTAGTTAACTGATTGTAACAAACATACAATGCTAATGAAAGACACTAATGATAAAATACTAATGAATGATGTTAATGATAGGGAAAAAATGGCTGTGGAGTTTACGAGAACCCTTTGTACTATCTTCTCAATTTTTCTGTAAGTCCAAAACTGTTCTAAAGAACAAAGTATATTTTTAAAAATAAATAGACACTCAAGAGGCCTTTGATAAAATGTCAATCTTTATAAATTTTTTAAAGATTAAAAATGATAAGATACTTCCTCAGCATGATATATTGGAGAAATTTCTAAACTTAGAAGCTTGGAAATAAATCACAGAGGAAATTTTACACTGATTAAACGACTTTCAAGTTTCAAAAAAATCTCTCAAAGGATTAAAAAACTAAGAAAATATAGTCAAAGTAAAAACAATAAGAATTGGTATTCTGAATCTATATAGAAGCCCTTACAAATTTAATTTTTAAAAAAATCCTCTATTTAAAAAGGGGCAAGGGTCATAAGAAGGCAATTGAAGATAGAGAAAATTAAAGAACTAAAAACATGGAAAATCATTTTGTCTAACTGCTACTCAAAGAAATAAATATTAAAGCAAAAAAGAGATACACTACCAGTCTATGTCTATTTAAATCCAAAACTGTATACATATAAAATTATACATATATATAGCTGGCTATTATGTATATGTGGTTATATAGGTATAACCATATATATTGTTATAGGAAATAAAACAGTTTCATCAGACAATGCTGGTGAAAGTATCAATGACTGTATAAACTTTTAGCATATTTTTATAAGATTCTATTGTGTCCATGTGACTCTAATCATCTCTCTCACAAACTGGAAAACGGTTTCTGTAAAGGGCCAGAGAGCAAATATTTTAGGCTTTGTGGGTCACATAAGCTCTGTAGCCACGACTCAATTCTATTGTGGTACAGAGACAGCAGTCATACACAATATGTAAATGAATGCATGTGGCTGTGTTCCACGTGTAGCAGTAGTCCAGATTTGGCCTGTAAAACATAGTTTTCCAACCACTGAATAAGGAATAACAAAAGTGAAAGAAAATGAATGAAACAAGATTACATATAACATATGGTCTCAACTACATAAAAAGTATTTGTAGAGAAAAATACCAGCAGAAACAGCATTAAAATGTTGACCAGCTTTTCCTCTGGATAATAGAATAAAGACTTTCCCCCCATTATCCCTACACTTGCAACTTTTTAATGTTTCAAAAATAAGAAAAAGGAGTCCTAAAGGTAGTTTCTTTGATTTGTTTTTATCAGCAAGCTGGAGATCCCCGGGCCAATTTAAGATTTGAAAGTATTCTTATATGTAATATTTATACACATTCAAGAAAATGTGTAAGTTAATCCTCATCCAGTTCTCTATAAAAATGGGCTCCTTTCAACATTCAAAAATTACGTTTTTAAATATTACTTTTTCCCATCAATTCAAATTTTGATTCTGTGTCTATTGTTAGTTATTAATGAAATGCTTCACTTCTTCCGGAGCTTCTGATACTTTCCAAAGATCCCCTAAAGCCACTGTATTGGAAAATGTTGCCTGCTTTTCTAAAGCTCTTTTTAATGACTCATGTTCTTAATAACCTCTGTTTAAGTGACAAAAGAACCACTGTTGTTAGGAGTGGTGTACAGTGCATTACACAAGTTTACCCTGGCAAGCCGCAGGGGCTAATCTGCAATCCTGTGTCAGCACTTTTCTGTCCCACCAGTATGGACACAGATGGGTGTGCAAACTGCTCGAGGCTTCTCACTGGGCCAATCAAAACATCAAAACAAAGGCCTTTATCAGCTCAATGCTGACCACAGTTCCCTACTGGATTGTTTAAAAAAAAAAAAAAGTTGCGTTTTTTTCCTTAACTTTCCATATACAAAACACCTCTCACCTGAGATAAATCAGATTTCATTCACAGTCTAGGACTTAAGTTTATTATTCCGGTGACAGTATGTAATTGTTCCCTTTGGAAAAAGGGAAAATGAAGCCTTTTTCAGTCTTTCTTTAAGAACTTACAAAACAATCCAATAGCTTTCTGAATACACGGGATGCAAACCAAGGACAACTAGTCAGCCTGGAGCAAAAGTACACTGTTGGCCTGAAACTACATAAATAAAGGAATATGGAAAACTGAAAGCATTATCTGAGACCACTGAGACCATTCCAGGGAGAGAATGATGTACTTCTTTTCCTTGAAGCATCTTCTCTGCTTTGCTATCACTCAAAGGGCACTACCCCTGCCACCTTAAAGGTAGTCATCTCTTTTCCTTCCCCTCACCCATTGTTCTCTCTCAAAAGACATTTGTGCTATAGAGTTTGCCATTTTCTACAGCTTAGATTTATGCATTTTTATCTCTTTCCCTTACTAGAAATATATTCTTCTTGGGGGCAGAGACCACAGTCTGTCTATTTAATGATGTGCTGTTTTCTACAGTAAATATGTGATTAAATACTTGCTGAATGTGCAAATGAAAGAATAATTTAGTAAAAAGACACTAGATTGCTAATCGGTTAATATATATTCTAGTTCGGGCTTTTTAATCAACCATCTAGGTGTATTAGTGAGGCTTCAACTATGCTAATGCTGGGTAACCACCACCCCAAATCTTGGTAACTGACATCAGCGAGCATTCACTTCAGGTTTGCTGTGATCCTGCTATACTTGTTGGCATTCAGCCTTCAAGTTGGGTTCAGGTTGGCTCCATATGTCTCTTCCTTCTGGGACCAACAGCTACTCAGGGAATGTTTTCATGGTGAATGTCAGAAGCACAAAGAAGAAAGCAGAAATATGTGAACTGCCTACAGCCTCAGTTTGGAACTGACATGTTGTCTCTTCCACCTACATTCCATTGGCCTAAGCAAATCACATGGCCAAGCCCAACATCAGGAAGGCAAGGAGGTATACTTCACCAACAGTGACAAACAATAATCAACCACATTAAACATGTAAAAGTCATAAAGTTGCCATTTCTAGAATAAAGAATGACAATTCTAGTCCTGACTATTGGGCTCTTTTGAAGGTCAAATGGTTTGATGTAAACACCACTACATTAAAATTCAGTTTAACCATGAGTTAGATACTGCATAGGCACTAGATGATTAAAAATGACCAAGTCATTTTTTTCTTATAGAGAAAAAGTGACTGCAATTAAAATACCATATGATCGTTGCTATAATTTGTGTATAAAATATTGTGGGAATAGGTGATAGAGTTAAGTAAATCTGAGTGATAATGGGAAGGCTTTACAAACAAAGTGATGCCACTTTAAAATAAATAAGAATTGGAGTAGGGCATGGTGGCATGTTCCTGTAGTCCCAGCTACTCAGGAGGCTGAGACATGAGGATTGCTTGAGCCAAGGAGTTTGAGGCTGTGGTGAGCTATGATTGTGCCACTGCACTCTAGCCTGGACAACAAAGAGAGACTCTGTCTCTAAAAAAAAATTAAAAATAAATAAATATTAAGGATGCAAACAGTGAAGTGAAAGTAAGTACGAAGAGAGGTTTTATCTCTCTCAGTAATATTTTCTTTTTTAGGGTGAAAAGGAGGGATTTAAAGCAAATATGGCAAAAAGTTGTAATCTGATGAATCCAGATTTTCGAATAATACATGTGACATTATTTTCTGTGTTTGCTTGAAATATCTCATAATCAAAAAAATTATGGGGAAGGGGTGGGAGTGGGGGAAGATAAAAAAACTATCAGGTACTACGCTTAAAAACTTTTTTCTTGTTTTAAAATACGTCCCTGGAGACCAAAAAAAAAAAAAAAAAAGAGAAGGAGGCTATTCTGGGCTGAAAGAGCACAAGTTGTCGAAAAAGCACTTTGGTTTTCATCGATTGTAGTGTGTGAGACAAAATAGTGGAAAAGAATATGGCAAGAGAAATGCGAAGGAGTAGTTTTCTCTTTCTAGGGGTGCCCTAATGAGTACCACACACTGGGTGGCTTTAAACAGAAATTTATTGTATCACAGTTCTGGAGACTAAACTTCTGAAGTCAAGGTGTCAGCAGTGGTGGTTCCTTTGGAAGGCCCTAAGGAAGAATCTGTTCCATGTCAGAGATGGGAGACCAGCTTGTGATGACAGGTGTCATGCCCTAGCATTTCCTTGATAATAGATACATCACTTCAATCTTTGTCTCCATCTTCACATAACATTCTCCTTCTGCAGCTCTGTATCTTTCTTTTTTCTTTTCTTTTTTTCTTTCCCTTCCTCCCTCCCTCCCTCCCTTCCTCCCTCCCTTCCTTCCTTCCTTCTTTTCTTCTTTCTTTCTTTCTTTCTCTTTCTTTCTTTCTTTCTTTCTTTCTTTCTTTCTTTCTTTCTTTCTTTCTTTCCTTTCTTTCTTTCTTTTCTTTCTTTTTTTCCTTCCTTCTTTTCTTTTCTTTTCTTTTCTTTTTTTTCTTTCTTTTTTTGACAGGGCCTTGCTCTGTCACCCAAGCTGGATTACAGTGGTAACATCACTTGTCATTGCAACCTTGACCTGCTGGGCTTAGGCAATCCTCCCACCTCAGCCACCTCAGTAGCTGGGACTACAGGAATGCGCCACAATACCTGGCTAGTTTTATTTTTTCCGAAGATGGGATCTTGCTATGTTGCCCATGCTTGTCTCAAACTCCTAAGCTCAAGTGATCCTTCAACCTTAGCATCCCAAAGTGCTAGGGTTACAGGCGTGAACCACTATGCCCAGTTTTTTTTTCTTTTTCTTTTTCTTTTTTTCTCTGTCTTTTTCTTTTCCTTTGAGACAAGTTCTCACTCTGTCCTCCAGTCTGGAGTGCAGTAGCATGACCATGACTCACTGCATCCATCTTTGTGTCTTTATTCAGCCATCTTCCCACTGTGTTCAAATTTCCTCTTCTTGTAAAGATACCAGTCATGTTGGATAAATGGCCTGTGCTATTCCAGTATGACCTCATCTTCATTTAACTAATGTCATCTGCAATGACCCTGTTTCCAAATAAGACCACATTCTGAGCTACTGGGGATTAGGACTTAACTGATGTTTTGGTTTGGTGGGGACATCATTCAATCCATAAGAGTGGTAAGGATATCATTACTATTGTTTGGCTATTATTAACAAATTTTCAAACTAAAAATTCAAAGGAAGAGCATAATATAGTGTTAAACATTTGGAAGACCTCCTCAGGGCACCTATAACTTAGCTGACTCTGTGGAAGAAAGGAAATCCTAAGAAGGATGATGCTTTATGTTTCTTCCATCTTGCTATTCATGTGCATCCCAGGTTCACCCACATTATGCTGTGTTTCAAACCAGCCCACAGTGAGTGACTCACTACACTGCTCCACTGTCATTTGCCAACCAGTTTCATCATCCAAAGACAAAACCCTCTAGCTATTACCACCACTCTCTTGAACTGCAATGCTTTGCCCTGAAACTTCTTTTTTTTAACCCTGCACTCCCCAGAAACTAATATGCACACCATGATCTAGCACTAATGGTCTGCCTCATGTTTCCATCTCTAAGAAGATTTCATTAGTAAACCCTTCACAATGCATGGAGTACTTAGGCAGAATTTTCAGTCCCTGTAATCTATTTTCCAGTTTACAGCTATAAAAACACTGAATAATTTCATATCTGTTCTACAGAGTACTTGGTCCATCCCTTACTCTAGCTAAGTGGCCTTTCCCCTCCAACTGCTTGATCTGGCTCTTACCAACTTCTCTATGCCCCAACTCACACCCTCTCTTTTCTGCTTGCTAGTTTCTAAATCCACTTCCTTCTGAACCTTGAACATGCCAAGGTCTTTCTCCCCTCCAAACCTTTCCACTAGGCCTGGACTTTAGAGTGTCCTCCTTCCAGCTCCTCACATATGTGCTCTGCTCATTCTCAAACTTAATTCTCATTCTCAAACACCACTTCTTTGAATAGGCTTTCCCTGATCATTCTATCTAAAACACCCTCTCCTAGATTCTCTGATTTATTACCCTTTTTATTTCCTTCTAGAGCTAATTGTTCATTTCTTTATTTACTGGTCCACCATAAATCTCCTTTATAAAAACAGATAATATGTCCATTGAGTTCTCCAATAGTCCATGCTCCTAATACAGTGCTTGGCACATATAGGTGCCTAATAAATATGAATTGCTGAAAAAATAAACCTGTGGGCTTAGGCCTTCTAAAAATTTTCACAAGTTTGGACTCAAAGCAGAAAATGTAGAAGTACTTGCCTTGGCCACCTGTTAGTGCTAGTGCCCTAGGAGATCCCTGGTTCTGTTACCCAGATTCTGGGCCTGGGTTAGACTTTATTCTAAAGCCTCTTACCTTGGGCTCTTGACATAGAGCCAAAGTTCTAGTTTCCAAATTTTGCTTACAAGAAACGTGGACCTAGAATATCAACTGGTCTCCTTGGCTTTTCCTGAATTTGACCACTTGTATATTGAGTATTATAATATCTGCTTCTCCTACTTAATTAACAACCACAGAATTAATCACAGACTTTCCAGAATCTTTGTTTGACTCAATTCTTGTCCTCCCTATCTCTTCTCTCTGTCTTCCCACTCTAAATCTTCCCTCTGCTTCTACCCCTATCGTGGCATAACTGTAAGTATTAGGTTGGTGCACAAATAATTGCGGTTTTTGCCATTGAAAGCACAATTACTTGTGCGCCAGCCTAATATATAAGGGTGGTTAACATGTATACATCTTTAAAAGCTAATCATTCCAATTCACAATAGACTCTTATTGGTGGTTTGTGGAAAACTCCAAGTATATCTGTCTCATTGAATACAATAAACTTCCATGTCAACTATTAAGATTTGTGCATTTATCAACTTCAATACAGATAGGAGCTAAATCTACACTGTTTCAGCCATGGGTACTTTTGAACAATGTTCAACATGCAATTGAGGTCATTTACGACATTGACAATGGGTATGCCTTAAAGACTCTCTTCTTGTTCACCTAGTTCTATCACTTTCCTTCAATTCCAGTGTCCATAATGCATTTAAGAAAAGCTACTGTGAGTTGCCTGGATATTTTCCAAGCTCTGGATACCATGGTTAGTCACATGGAATGTGGAATGGGCTAGACATCTTGGAATTGCTCTTGTTAAATTAGTGTAAGAGACTGACCCAATTGCTTTAATAATCATTATTTATTTAACAAGTTCCTGTGAAGAAAGTTATGCAGTTGTCTTGTGAAGTAGCTTCTTAAAAGGTTTTTATTTTGTCTGGATATGATAAAGATCATTACATGGTATGTCTAACTGATGACTTAGTGCTCTTCCAGTACATAGACACTTCTATGGGAAAAAAAACTAGACAATAAGTACTAATGACTTAATACATGCTATGTTTCCAATTCAATTTGCTTTGATAAAAATCAGATAATCCCCACGAACACAAATATTTGTCTACAGTGATTGGACAGTCTGTTAAAATTGCCATTCTCAGTCCATCCAAACATTCATTTGTCCTTTATACGACCCACATATTGTCAAGAGGTTAAAAATGTTGAAAAATTCCTGTGGCATCCTTAGTTTTTGTCCTATCTGGCAGAGAAACATCAGGATTCATAATTTTCTTTTCAACATAGCATGTTATTTATTCACAAGCAATGCTTCTCTGTCTTAATCAACAAAATGGGAAACAGATTTTTACATTTTAAAAGCCCTATAAATTCATAACATTTTTCCTTTGAAGTAAAATGTTTTATATAATTTCAATGAAATATGAAAAGAATTCATATGATCAGAAGGCTTAACAATTAAAAATATAATAACTTGTCCTCTGTGGGAAAGACCAAGATTTTAAAGGTAAACAGGTATTACTAGAGAGCTTGGTAAAGTAATTTTAAAATATAGTAGTTTTTATATTCTAGAATATATTTCAAAATATGAATCAACCTTAAATATAATTACATATGACAGTTCCTATTTAGGCATTTTTTAAAGTATTACATTTTACTTTGGTTTCAAGTTTCCTGGTACCAAGGTAAAATGTACCTTAAGAAAAGATAAGTTATCTATTCCAATAAAACCATAGTAGACAAAGCCTTTATCAAATGTGTCAAGTACCTGTTAAATTTTAAATTATCATAGGACTAACTATAGAGGACACCTTCATACTTTCAAGGTTAGTATCTTTATATACACACCTAATGTGCTTTCAAACAAGACTTTAAAAATGCAGATTTACTATTAGTAATACATGACAATTAACATTAGTCACCAAAATCAAAAGCATAGGTGGGTTTCACTTCTCTCAATCAGTGTCAACTCTTTAGAGAAAAAAAAAAAAAAAAAAAAAGTGCAACATGAAGGAAATTTCTCAGATGATTATCACTGGAAAAGGAAGTTAGAACTCAGCTCTAATCTGGGAGATGCGAGCCCTTAAAACAGTGTATTGGATAGAATCTTATTAAATTGTATAATAATCATGTTGCTACTAACGGGCAAAGCAATAGACCACCACTTCTCCTAAAGTGATTTGCAGCCTAAAGTGGATGTCTTAATTACCACCTTTATTAACCTAGTCCACTACCTTGATCTACCTAATCCACTGACCACCCTTCTTCTCTTCACACAATTTTCCATCTCCTTTGCCTCCCACAACCTGGTCTTGCCCAGTGAGCCCATCTTGATTAACCCTAACCAGCACTACAGCTTCACTCTCACACTGTTCCTCTAGTCAAGGATATTTTGCCTTGGGTCTATGTTCAGCAGTTGTCTCTCTCTCTCTCCCTCTCTCTCTCTCCATGTGTGAGTGGGTGTGTGTGGGGATGTGTGTGTGAGTGTGTGTAAGTTCTGGACTCATTCATGCTGTGCTCAAATCCAAGGCTCTGCTTTTACTACCATGAAGCAGGTTGACTAACCTCATCAAGCCTCAATGCCCCCATCTGTAAAACGGGAATTATAACTAAATTTACCTAATAGGGATACTGTGAGGAGAAAATGAAGCAATGCAGGTAAAGCACTCAATACTGTGCTAGTAGAGAGTGAACACACAATAAGTATCACTAATTATTATTTTTGTTTATATTATTTCACAGAGAGGCACTTCTGTTTAGTACAAAGGCAATATATTTTATATTATTTTGTATCATTCTGCAAGTATCATGACTGCACTGTTTGAACTAAAATCAGGACAAATTACCTGGCAAATCACAGGCATTTACATGGCAAAGAAACAGAAGCATTGATATAAAAAACAGTGCCAGGTAATCAGGATGGGAAAATCACGGTGCTTTGCTTTTCTAATAGAGTGAGTTTTCAGATAAGAATATGCCAGGTTTATACAAGTTAAGGGGCAGGATTCCGAATTTATGGACAAGATAAGACAAGTATTTTTCTCTTCCCGTGTGGGATGCATGAATACAGGCACCTGTGCAGTATAGTAGGTTAGTGCTCTTAAGGAAAACCTTATCTTTTTTTTTTGAAATGGAGTTTCACTCTTGTCACCCAGGCTAGAATGCAGTGGCGTGATCTCAGTTCACTGCAACCTCCCAGGTTCAAGCAATTCTCTTGTCTCAGCCTCCTGAGTAGCTGGATTTACAGGTGCCCGCCGCCACGCCCACCTATTTTTGTAGAGACGGGGTTTCACCCTATTGGCCAAGCTGGTCTCGAACTCCTGACCTCAGGTGATCCACCTACCTTGGTTTCCCAAAGTGCTTGGGATCATAGGCGTGAGCCACTGCACCCAGCCGGAAAACCTTATATTTACTTCCCAAAATTTGTTCTGAGAATAACATTGAAGTCAAAAACCTTCCCCATCCTGGGTAGGAGGGGCCAGAAGACAGATCGGGGGTTAGTAGACTTACCGTCATGGGAAAACTAAAGCTGGAGGTGAGCTGTTGATAGGGCAAGAATCCTTGTTGACAAAGAAAATGGGTCAGAAAGGTTATGGTGTTCTAATGTCTTCATTAGACAGAACTGACAAGTGCTTTCAAGTCTGTTAACAGGATTATTTTGGAAAATCCCAGCTTAACTCTCAGAATTTCATCTGCTTAACTGCAACTTTGTCAATATTGTACATGTATGTTTATATTAAGTAAGGACTAAAACCTTTTGAAACCCTGCCAATAAGTAATATGAAAGACAGAGAGGTGGCTGAAGATTGGTAGAACAAGAAAACAGCTCCAACAGGATCTGTTCACGATAGAATGGCTCCTTTAAAGAGAGTAGCCAGAATAGACACACCTCTAGACAAATGTAAGTACAATACATTCTAAAGTCAAATACAAATGCTTTTTATATTCTTACATCGTTTATAAGCCATGCCCCTGTTCCAAAGCATTTATGTGGATAATTGAAAAATAACAAATTTCTTTCCTTGAACCTCCATTTCTCACAGAGCTATAATACCTAGGGCAGATGCTCCATGTGGCAAGGGACAACTGTGGCTCTCAGGTCATCCAGTGGTCTTATCCTTATGGCTATTCCCTTTTACTGCCCTTCCCAACATTGAATGGAACCAATACACATTCACTCATGGGAATAGAATAGCTCCCAATAATTGTTTATTTTCATGCTCCTAATCTTCACAGTCTTCACAGTCTTCCACTGACTTTTCTTTATTTCCAAGGTGAAATATTTATACTCCTACTTTATCTTATTTTAATAGCTGATTTATTGTTGTGTCTCATATTGTGTTTTTAAAAATGTCACTGCTGACAACCCTTTAGATTTTGTATTGGAAGAAAAAACAACCATCCTATACTGGTGTAGAACTACAGCCTAAAAGGTAAAAATCATGTGGTCCATTATGTACTCACCACCAAATACATACAAACTATACTTTACGTCAATATTAGACAGAACATAAAATTAAAAATTATTGAAACCAGGTTTAAGTATTCAGTTGTTCATTATACTATTTTCTCTACTTAATGTATGCTTAAAATTTTCCATCATAAAAAATTAAGACAAAAACGTGCTCTGGCCGGGCATGGTGGCTCACACTTGTAATCCCAGCACTTTGGGAGGCTGAGACAGGTGGATCACAAGGTCAGGAGTTCGAGACCAGCCTCACCAACATGGTGAAACCCCATCTGTACTAAAAATACAAAAATTAGCTGGTCGTGGTGGCGTGCACCTGTAATCCCAGCTACTCGAGTGGCTGAGGCAGGAGAATGGCTTGAACCTGGGAGGTGGGGGTTGCAGTGAGCCAAGATCATGCCATTGCACTCCAGCCTGGGTGATAGAGTGAGACTCTTTCTCAAATAAATAAATAAATAAATAAGTGCTCTAGGTGATATCTTTTGATTTCAGATGACACCAGACAGCATCCTAGGCATATCAGAGCTTCAGGGTTCCTCTCTTCAACCTTGGGAAGCTCATGGGAGGAAGAAGGTGTTTGTTTTTAGTATGAGTTACTTCAGAGAGAAAGTGCCCAATTTTCTCATGGGGTGGTCCAGACATGAAATGCAATAGATTTGATTTTTCTTTTCTTCTCTCTCTCTCTCTGGTTTTTTTTTTTTTTTTTTTTTTTTTGAGATGGGGTCTGTCTATCACCCAGGCTGGAGTGCAGTTGAGTGCTCATAACTCACTGCAACCTTGAACTTCTGGGCTCAAGTGATCCTCTGGCCTCAACTTCCCAAGTAGCTGGGATTGTGGGTGCAAGTACATTTGTTTTTTAAACTAGATGGATGCAGGGTAATGAAAAGTATGGAGGTTTGGTGTTGGACAGACTAGATTCAAATCCTGCTGTCTGCACCACTGGAGGTAAATTACTAACTTATCTATCTTGTTATCCATTGTTAAGTTAATATCAGCTTCATAAAGTTATTATAAGTAATGTGCCTAATGATAAATCTGCAAAATAGTAGATGCTCAATTCATGCGGACTTCCTTCCTGTCACAGTTTCAGTTGCTAATTACATAACATTAAGAAACCCCAAAGACTTTCTAGATATAACTCTGGAAGCTTTTTTAGTTCCCCAGCCAGTAACAGCTTGGCATATCTAAAGCTACTTTACATTATTAATAGGACTATTATTAGATGAGAAACATGTCTTTAGACAGATTAGCTACCAGGTAGTATGGTATACTAGGAAAGACAATAAACTCTTTGTTATGAATGTGAATTCTCATCTCTACTCTCTCATTAAGATGCTGTTGCATTTCAAAGGGACATGTAATCACTTTTTGTTTATGGAGAAGAAATATTTCAAAAGTAATTTTAAATTCTTTACTTTCTAAAACATAGAGAATGATCTATCATATGTCTACATAGAGGGTGACTAAAATATATGAAAGTAACAATTTGATATGTCACTATATCAAATGGAGAGAGATCAGCTTGGTTTACGTCAGATATGAAAACTATGCTTATTAGATTTTGACAACGTAAAATACTATACAAATAAAAGGTTTTGACTCTGAATCAAATGGCCTTAGCCAGAGCTCACTGAAAATAGTTGTGTTATATGATTATTATTGTTTTTATTATGATGAAAGCAGGATTGTGAATTTAACGCAACAAGTAGCTGCAAATTAATTGAAGCCCAGCATAGAGTGTGTGATCTCAGATGTCAGAGACACCAGACACCTGGCTGGCCCTGCACTTAACCACAGCCTTTGCAAGTTATTTCACACTTCAGAACCCCAGTTGCCTCATCTATAAGATAAGACATCTCTATCTCTCAAAGTTGTTTAAAAATTAAATAAGAAAATGCTGGTAAAATGTTCCTGGCATTTAGTAAGGGCTTAAAAATCTATTTTCTGCATGAATTTCCACTTTTAGAAATATCTTACTAGCTTTTTATGAATAATGCTGATTTTTCTTGTTAAAATTCAAATTTTCACTTTTCATGTTTATGAGTTACACATCATTGTGTGTGTGTGTGTGTGTGATCACACATTTATATTTAAAAAAAAATCAACAGTCAAATTTTAACAAAATAGCAAGAGGATGGTGTTGAATATGGCTAAACAGTCTGTATGGATGCAACATAAGACTCAGGAATAGCCTAAAAGGCTTCAAGGACTGTATAAGTCTTAGGAGGACACTGATTGTTTGCTTGCTTGTTTGTCTGTTTTTCCATCAAAAGCCACTTAAAGCATTTCCCATTACACCCTGAGTTACAAACAACTTGTGTAGGCACACTGGCTGAGACAATTTGCAAATCACTCTTGAATAACAGAGGAATCACACCTCTGGCATATTGCATTTCTAGAGAATTCAAAGCTTAGAAGATAAATAGCATATACACTTTACATATACATACACTTTAGAGTCTGCATTTGAGATGTTAGACTTTGAACAATTGCAGAAGGAGACAGAATTCTCTTTAAGTGGAAAATCAGCTTTAATTAAAGAAAGGGACCAATAAAATCTGGACAATGCAGGATGTGACCCAGTGCTCTGACACTGACACAGACCAACAGGTGACTCAAAACCCGAATGATGGAAAGAAACAAAAACACAAACTGAACAACCCAGATCAAGCACTTCCCCAGACCACATTTATCATAATACTAATGGGTTGGAGTAAAGGACAGGTTACTGTTAGTATCTAAAGCATCCTTTGGGTTTGTTATATGCAAATAAAATGTGCAGCTATACATTTTTTTCCATTGTTTAGACTGAGTTTTTCTCAAAGATGACACAGTTTTGTCTAACATGATACCAAACAATATTTACAGAGAAACAATATCAATAATAGAAGATGCCAAGAGCAGGCCTTAATCTTATTTGAGACACCACCTCTTATGCATATACTCCAAATACTGACTCTAGCTATTGCAATTTTCAGGACTCTCACTACAAGATGGGATTTAGAACACTTGTGGAAGTCGACTTTCTTTATTTAGAGGCTCAATATAATTGGTGCTCCCAGAGCAGAAAAAACATATGAGCTTTATTGGTTTGGTAGGAAAAAATTTTTTTACTGTCCCCATGCCAAATTGAAAGAACAAATTATCTGCCTTTATACTTCATCTCTCTCATAAGTCTTCCTCAATGTTCAACCCCTTATTTTTCTTCTTCCCTTATATTCTCACAGTTACTTTTCCCAAAAGTTATTCTTCTTTTCCTCACCTTATATCAACAAGGAAATCATTTAACTGATGAGACTACTTGCCCTCCAGTTTACATTCCTTTTCTAAAGACAGACTTTCCCCCACAAGGAAATCCCTGCCAGGAAGACAACTCCACAACTACCACCACCACTCCATCACCCCCACCTTCTTATCCTTGGAGTGAAAAAACCCAGACATTTATCTGGAGTTAAAAGTGTCCTTGCCTGAGAAAGTATGAACCTCCAAGACAAGAGAGGAAATGCTGTAGACAATAGCAGAAGCTGCACAGTCCACAAATGCTCAACTTCACACCACACCCATTGGTGGAATCTGTTACCAACAACACTCATTGCTCTAAGCACTATTATTTATTGGGGATAAAAGAGAAAAATTATCTGCTTTGAAAGTCAGCTCAGCTCCAATTATGATACATATGAAAGTAGAATATCTTTGCTTTTCTGAGCTAGAAACTAGACAGGGAAGTCCTTTGCCTTCTAAACTTTCTCTTCTCGTGTACCCTGAGCACAATGTCTCTCCTGAAACTCCAAGATTAATTGGAGTAATTCCAGATCAAACTGTAAAGTAATAATGGCAGGGAACATGATGATAAACACAGGGAACACTGTTTGGAAATTTTATCAAAATTCTCTAATAATTATATCTACAAATGAATCTTAGTGTTTAGTCTTATAATTAGAAAAGGAAGTCTGACTAAACAGGAAATATTTAACATCTAACCTAGTTAAAATAATGAAAAGAATAAAGAATAAGGAAAAAGAACAATGAAAGTACCAGGCATAATACACATCCTCTAGAGATCCCTCCTTCCTTATTTGTCTCCCCATAAGTGAAGCTTATCTCCCCATAAGTGAAGTAAAGCTTATCTCCCCATAAGCTTCCCTCCCCATAAGTGAAGTTGCTCTAACTCCCAGGCTCCTCTTCCTCCTTTCCATGGCATCTCTCAACTCAGTCCGTAACCATGTATCTGCCTCTCTCCAGCTCATGTCTAACGACGCCTTAGCCATATGGTCTGCCACATTCCCAAATATAATTCACCACTGGACTATATAGGGCTCTGTGGTCACAGGCTCTGCAGCCTATGGGCCAAACTAATGCCCCTCCCTGTCACTTTGCTTTACACTTCTAGTTATTTGGAAGACAAAGTCAAATCTCAACTTTACTCATTATTTCAACTCTCTTGGCTTCAGTCTTCGTCTACAAAATGGGCTAGACTGAGCCATCTTAGATGGTTTTTAGATTTAGAAATACTTCATATACAACACTTAGAGCAAGGCTTAGAGCATATTAGGTACTTCATAAAGAGTTGATAGCAACAGCAGTAGCAGTATAACAGCAACAATAATAATGACAATACTAAATAGTAAATCCTAAATAGTATTAGACAATACTAAATAGTAAATATTAAATAGTATTAGACAATACTAAATAGTAAAGTAGAAGTAAACAATCTCATGTTATGAAATAAGTACTAAAGCTTCATTAATAAAAAGTTGATCATTTATTTCAAAATATATATTGATCCAATACAATGCATAGGTATCAGAAATGTTTCCATATTATATCTACTCTGTACACACATCTCATGAGTTAGTATGATCAGCATTTTCCAGATGAGGGGAATGAGACATGGAAGGATTAAATAATTCACACAGGGCTAACCAGTTGTAGCATCCTTACCCTTTTTATGCACCCAGTTGTCTGACCCTGGAACCCACACTCTTATTTCACCACTCTACTTTTCTTACATTGAGAAATTTGTATTAACTTCAGTACTAGAGAAGTAGACAAAGGGCTTCTGCTACTGAAAGCCAACTCAATTCAGTTTGAAGTGAGTTCTGCAATTAGAGTTTTCATGGTTCAACATCTCATCAATGAATCCACAATCTTTCCCTTCTAGTAATCATCCTCGTTAAGCCAAAGTTGGTACTTGGGACCCTCCTGTCTCCCTTCCTCACTCTCATCCCTGCCTTCCTTTTACCCTGCCCGGAGATCCTCAGTGGATACAGGTAGAACACTGATTGCCCTCAATGTTCCCCTCTAAAAACACAAAAATGCTTACCCAAACCATCCTTCTCTGTTAAAAAATGACCATCCTTTTCTCATTAAAGCTCTTGTAAACTCGATATCTTTCTAATTCACCAGCTGTGAGAAAGGGAAGCAATTTAATGAAACTAATCCATCCTCAAAAATTACTAAGAAGCAATGCATCTAGCCATACTTACCTTGCTTGTAAACAAAACATTTAGGCTGGGCGCAGTGGCTCATACCTGTAATCCCAGCACTTTGGGAGGCCGAGGCAGGTGGATCACAAGGTCAGGAGTTTAAGACCAGCCTTGCCAAGATGGCGAAACACCGTCTCTACCAAAACTACAAAAATTAGCCGGGCATGGTAGCAGGTGCCTGTAATCCCAGCTACTTGGGAGGCTGAGGCAGGAGAATCGCTTTAACCTAGGCGGCAGAGGTTGCAGTGAGCCGAGATCATGCCACTGCACTCCAGCCTGGGCGACAGAGTGAGACTATGTCTCAAAAAAAAAAGAAAAAAAAAAGAAAAGAAAAGAAAGAAAAGAAAAGAAAAACAAAAAAAAAGAAAACATTTAGCCCCAACTGGCTACTAATTGGTCATCTATCAAACAACAAAAAAGTATCTTGTTGTGTTTTTAAGTAAAAGAGATCAAACAATGTAAAAGATTTGATGCACAATGTCATTCTTCTAGTCTTAATACTTCACCTACAAATAAGCTTATGACACCTCCCCACCTTCTGATTTAATCACTGTTCCAGATACTCCTTAGAATTCACTCACTCCACCCCATTCAAGTGTACCCAAAGAGCAAAAGGAAAAGCTCAGTTCACCTCTTTCGAAATATAAGCAAACTTTGCTCTCAACTAAACCTTAGCTAATGCATTCTCCCTTGTATATTTAATCTTTTTATTGTTTTTATTATTTTGAAAAGAATACATATACATAAAAAAAATAAACCTGCAAGAGAATATATAATAAAAAATTATTTTCTCACCTATAATAGACCTCTCATTTTATTCTCCAAAGGAAACTACTATCACATTTTCTTATGTACGCTTTCACCCATTCATCATGTATATGCACATAGATGTATGGTTGCCCTAGAAAGACGTAGGTTTGAACTTCAAGGGTTCATTTATAAGTGGCTTTTCTTCCGCCTTTGCCACTCCTGAGACACTAAGACCAACCCCTCCTTTTCCAGTGTTAATCAACTGTCTATGTTGTTGGTAAGGCTTCTAATCAACAGTAAGCTATTAGTAAAGTT
The DNA here is from genome assembly GCF_008728515.1 of Papio anubis. NCBI lineage: Eukaryota > Metazoa > Chordata > Mammalia > Primates > Cercopithecidae > Papio > Papio anubis. Next base: position 50,690,839 of record NC_044988.1, on the reverse strand, counting down.
TTGGGGGAGTCAAAAGTTATATGCAGTTCTTGACTGTGCAGGAAGCTGCTGTCCCTAACTGCTGCATTATTCAAGGATCAACTGTAAATAGTGTTTTTCTGAATTTTCTTTGGCTATAGTATGAAAGAGAACTATAAACAGTTTTATATCTAGATTTTTCATTTAACAATATGTCTGGCAGATCTTGGAATATCTGCTTATATCAACTATTTTATTTTTTCAGTTGTCATGTATTATTCTATTTTTAGATATACTATAATTTATTGAACAATTTCCCTATTGATGAACATTTGGTTTGTTTTTACTATTTTCCTAGCACAATACCACAATTAACATAATTGTGCATACATGTTTGTATATATTTGTGATCATATCTGTAAAACAAAGGACTCATAATTGCTGAATAAAACAGAAAGTGTGTTTTGATTTTTGACATTCTCAACTAATCTTCCAAAAAGTTTGTCCAATTTACATTTCCTCCACTGCTGTATAAATATGACTGCTTCTGCATACTTTTGTCAACATAGTATTTGCCATATATCTTGCTTACCTCTGCGAGTGGCTGCTTTTGAACTATTGATCACATGGTTAGTGAGGAATGACAGTAGGGTAGTGACCATAAATTTGGAATGAAATGAAGTGTCATACACAAGTTGGAATATAAAGTAGAGTTGGTTTATTTTTATTTTATAAATATTTCAATAATTCGACATCTAAACATCTCCTCAAAATAGCATGAACGTTATTCTTTATTGAATATTACCAATATTCCAAATATCTTTGCAGCTCTACTTTGGGTATGATCTTCAGAGTCAGTAGCCCATTCATTTTTTACTTCTTCAGTGGTAACAGTGTCTTTTAATGACAGATTTTATTTTCCTGAGAGCCAAAGGCATTTACAGCCAAGTCATCTAATAAATAAAATTGGTTATCAAGCAAGATAAAACGGTTTTGGTTAAAAATGAGATGTATCTTAAAATGATGTGAGCATGTGTGTGTGCACACACACGTGCATGCACACACACGTGCGTGCATGCATGTACATGTGAGAGAGAAACAGAGAGAGAGACTGAGAGAGAAACTAGGTCTGAATGATATTTTCAGTGAAGAGTTTAAATATGTTTTATGCTAGTATGTGTGAAAAGTTTCCCAAGGTCACAGCCCTGAAGGACGGTTCTCATTTGCATGTATACATTGTGGTGTGTTTGCTTTAAAAGATTGATTGTTTTATAGCTATAACTCATAAAGCCTGTGGTCATAAAACACCTCACCCCATCTTGAAGGCAGGCTACCCTTGTGTAAATAATGGTATCACATTCTAACTTAGCTGAGACCACTTCTGGCCATGACATAGCTAGACTCCACTCCGTACCCAAGTAGCCAGGACTACCTCTAGTTCCACATAATAAATGTGAGTGATAGCTTAACTAGAAAAACAAGAGAAAAGTTAGTTTTTTAAAAAAATAGAGGTTAAGTGATGAGAAATTACTGAAAAAAATTTAAAGACGGAAATAAGCACAATATTTGTTTGTTATAAAAGGCGTTACAATTAAACAGAGAGAGAGAGAAGGAGAAACAACTCTGTCTTGATTCTGCATCTGCTGCTTACCAGAATGACCACACCCTGACTTGTCCCACAGCTCTGTCTGGTCTCAATTCAGTTCCAACTAACTTAACTGTCCTCTTTGTCATTTTCCAGTGACACTCCACAAATTGGCTGCTTGTTACTTTAGAAGCTTCTAATCTCTTGAAACTTTGTATTCTGTACCTACTACCTCCACATTTTGTCTACCCATTCCTTTCTTAATCCCCTTAAAATGTGGGATTATGGTTTCCTGAAAAAAGACCAGACTTTACATCAAATAGAAATGGATTAAAATCTTGGCTTTTAGCTGTGACCTCAGAAAATGCAATTAATCTTCCTAACCTTAAAAACATATATATTGCTGATTGTTCTAAATTGTTTGAGTAATATATGTTCATAAAAAAACTGAAAAAAGATTATACAAGGCAAATGTTCATCAGTTTGGTGTATTTGTCTATGCATATGATACCTGAATAAGTTTTACAAAATGGGAACTAATACAATATTTATTGTCTGCAATTTGCTTTGTTTCTATTTATACTTTCAGTAAATGGTTATTCAGCCTCTGCTTACACATCTATCTATACGGAACAAGAACTACACAATTGCAAAAATAGTCCTTTCCATTGTTGTTGTTTATGGTCATTGTAGTTGATTTTAGAAGGTCCTCTCTATTTGTTTTAAATCTTCCTCACTCTATTTGCATACATTTGACCTATTTCTGTCCTCTAGAACAACACAGATAAATCTAATCCCTTTGCCACATAACAGCCTTTAAACATTAAAAGTAAGCCCTCACTTCTCTCTGACTGTCTTCTTCTTCAAGTTAAACAACTTCAGGGTTTTTTAAATCCATCTTCTCATTCATCATTACTTCTGGATCCTTGGCCATCCTAATAGCAGCACCTGCCAGCTCTTTGGCCTCTCTTACCCCTCGAGACTGCCCTCAGTTCCATCCCTCACCTCTTTTGGTGCAAGCTTATTTCTCCCTAACTTCTACTGAAGTTTTCGCTCTGTTTTCATTTCTCTCCTCAGTTACACTAGCATTTCCTCTAAGAACTGAAACAAGACAAGGATGCCCACTCTTAACATTCTTATTCAACACAGTATTGGAAGCCCTAGCCCAAGCAATTAGGCAAGACAAAGAAATAAAGGACATCCAAATTGGAAAGGAGGAAGTCAAATTGTCCCTGTTTGCAGATGATACGATTTTATATATAGAAAAATCTAATGACTCTACCAAAAAACTCAGCTGATAACAAATTCTGTAAAGTTTCAGAATACAATATCAGTACACAAAAATCAGTAGTATTTCTATACATGAACAATGAACTAGCTGAAAAAGCAATCAAGAAGGCAATCCCATTTACAATAGCTACAAAAACAATAAAATACCAAGGAATAAATGTAACCAAGGAGGTGAAAGACCTCTACAACTAAAACTACAAAATACTGATGAAACAAATGGAAAAGGACATAAACAAATGGAAAGATATCTGCTGCCCAAAGCAACCTATAGATTCAATGCAATGCCTATCAAAATACTAATAACATTCTTCACAGAAATAGAAAAAAAAATCCTAAAATTTATATGGAACCACAAAAGACCCTGAACAGCCAAAGCAATCCTGAACAAAAAGAACAAAGCTGGAGTTATCACACTACCAGACATCAAAGTATACTACAAAGCTATAGTAACCAAAATAGCATGGTACTGGTATAAAAATAGACACACAGATCAATAGAACAGAACAGAGAAACCAGAAGTAATCCACATATCTACAACCACCTGATTTTTAACAAAGATATCAAGAACACTCAGTGGGTAAAGGACAGTCTCCTCAATGAATGGTGCTGGGAAAAACTGGATATCTATATGCAGAAGAATGAAACTATATTCCCATCTCTCACCCTATATAAACATCATTGCAAAGTGGATCAAAAACCTAAATGTAAGACATGAAAAATAGAATTGCTAGAAGAAAACATAGAAGAAATGCTTCAGGACCTTGGTCTGGGCAAAAATTTTCTGAATAATATCTTAAAAACACAGGCAACACAAACAAAAATACACAAATTGGATTATATCAATCCAAAAAGCTTTTGTACAGCAAAGGAAGTAATCAACAGAGTGAAAATACAAACTACAGAATGGAAGAAAATATTTGCAAACTACTCATCTGACAAGGGATTAATATATAGAATATATAAGGAACTCAAACATCTCAACAGTAAAAAAAAAAAAAAAATCCAATTAAAGAGTAGGAAAATGATCTGAACAGACATTTCCCAAAAGAATACATACAAATGGCCAATAAATATATGAAAAAATGCTCAACATCCCTAATCATCAGGAAAATGTGGAATTGAAGCCGCAATGAGGTATCATCTCACCTCAGTTAGGATGACTATTGTCAAAAAGACCAAAAAAAAAAAAAAATGCTGGTAGAGATATGGAAAAAAGGGAATTCTTATACACTGTTGGTGGGAACATAAACTAGTACAACCACTATGGAGGACAGAATGGAGGTTCCTCAAAAAACTACAAATAGAACTATGGATTCAGCAATCCCATTACTAGCAATTTATTCAAAGGAAAGAAAATCATTGTACCAAAGAGATATCTACAGACCATGTTTATTGCAGTACTACTCACAATAGCCAAGTTATTGAATCAACCCAGGCATCCAACAACAAATGAATGGACAAAAAAAATATGGTATATATACACAATGGAATACTATTAAGCCATGAAAGCCAATAAAATGCTGGATGGATGCTCTTGGAGGACACTGTGTTAAGTGAAATAAGATAGGAACAGAAATTTCCTACTAACTCCGCATGTTCTCACTCACATAGAGAAGCTAAAAAAGTTGATCTCATAGAAGTAAAAAGTAGAACAGAGGATACTAGAAGCTAAGAAAAGTAGGGGGAAGGGAGGGATAGGGAGAGAATTGTTAAAGGATACAAAATTATAGCTAGATAGAAAGAATAAGTTCTGGTGTTCCACACCACTATAGGATGACTGGGTATGCTATTTACCCTGATCTGATCACTATACATTATACATATCAAAGCACCAATATGTACCCTATGAATTTTGTACAGTAATTTTTTTATTTAAAAAAAAATAACTTTGAGCAAAGCATCAGAACCCTTAAAAGAGGATATATCTTGTGTTTCTTTTTGTGCAACCTCTACCCACCTACCCATCACCCTTGCCATTATCAATCCAATCTATCTCCAAGTTAGTTTGGTTGACGTAAGTGGCTATTTCCTCTTTTTTTTTAAACCAATACATTTTATGTGCATTGTTTTGATCTTTAAAACATTAGTGACTATGTGTTATGAAGTGAAAAAGTATTATAACATGAAAAGAGAGCTGTTTTTATTGTCTCAGCCCAGTTTTATTTTGTAAATTTGTATGTATATAGTGTAGTTGTTAAAATCGTTACTCTAAGGTTAGACTGCTTAAGTTCAAATCCCAGCCAATTACCAGCTGTGCAACTTCTTTATGCTTCTGTCTCTTCATATGTAACAAGGGGAAAATAGCAACCACCTTATAAGGTTGTTATAAGGATTACATGAGTTACCAGTAATATGTGTAAAATGCCTAGACAGCATCTGGCACTAGGTAAGCATTATGTGTTGGCTATGGTGATGATAATGATGATGACGATGATGATGGTGATGATGATGATGATGGATATAATGACGATGGAGATGATAATGATGACAACACAGGAAAATATACCAGAAAGACATATGCCAATATGTTGTGACTTCTTAATATTTTGAAACAAGATTATTTTTATAATAAAAAAAAATTAGTAGAGAGATACAGGTTCCAGTCCTGTTTCTGCCACTGCTTTTATCTATAGGCTTGGGCAAATCACTTTTCATCTTTCTGTGTTTCAATTTCCTAACCTGTAAAAGGAGAAAGAAAAGGTAGAAGTGCTTACAACAGTGACAGTAATACCATATAATCCTAGAGCCCTTGACATTTTACAAAGCACTTACTTATGCAGTAGCTCATTAGGGAACACACATTAGTATCTCCCATGCTCTCAGCCTCATGTAAAAATCATTTAACCTGATTTGCAAAAACAGCTGACCAGTGTGCTGCAAAACATAAATCTTGACTCTGACCCTAGCCTTCATGTAGTAGAAAGCTTCAAAGGCCTCAATAGCTTATGCATCCCACAATGTTCAACGTGCTGTCTGTAAGATACTGGGAAGAATGAGACAAGAAAAGAATAAAATGAAGGCAATCATATTTATGAAACATCTATAATATAGATCATTATAGTATACACAATCTTTATAACTCATTGAATCTTCACAACAACCTAAGTGGAAGATTTATTTCCCATATTTCAGAGATAGCTTTCTCATAGAGGTTTAATATCAGTGCCCAGGATCACACAGCTACTATATGTGATCATATAGGTCACACATATGAGCTACTATGTGTTCATATAGGATTTATATGAAAGTCTAGCTGAACCCAAGCCCAAGTTCATGCTAAAGTTCTATGCCACCTCACCGAGATTTGAGAGTCACTGGGTTTGGGATGTTGGTTATTGTTTTAACTTTACTGCTAAGCCTCAAGCCCACTGAAGAACTCTGCTAGATAAATGGTACCAAGAATGTAATGCGGTAAGGGAAATTATTTTACTACAAACAACTAGCCTATAGATGGCGACAGCTTTCAATCATTTCGGACCCAGACTGGCACTCATCGTGAAAGTTTTAATCCAAAAATGTCACGTATGTCAAATGCGCCCTGAAATAGCCAGACCTCCCAAGTCTGTCAGGTAGTGACTGAGACAGCTATTGAGCAATGATAATTCTTCCATACCTACGGTACGGTAGAGAACAAACACTTCTGAAGGATGGTCATTGTTTCATATAACAAATATTGGCAGTGAATAAGCTCATGACCCTTTTTTTTCTTCCTTGTTCTTCCTCATTTCTCTTTCACCAACACACTTCTTTGCTCGCCTAACTTGATGAATTATAGCCCCGAGGGCACGTGAGAGTGAAGTCAGCATAATATACATTGCTAAGAAGTTCCGAATCAGTCAAATGGAACTTGACTGCTTCTTCAAAGGAAGTAGCATAAAAAGGAAAGAGCAATTAATTTACTGTGTTTGCCTAACTCCATTAAGTTGGAACGCCTGGCCTTGAATAAGAAAAATCATAATTACATGTTAAGATATATCTGTGTTATCTTCATGTCATCTTAATGAATGCTTACTAGATGCCAGGCACAGTGTACTATATATTATTGCACTTGGGTCTCACAATAATCCTATAAGACAGGCACAGTTATTATACCCATATTGAATGAGGAAACTGAGGCACAAAATTTTACGTAACTTTCCTAATGTCACAGAGAAAAGACAAATGAAAAATGATAGCATAATGATTCATACTCCAGCAGCCTGACTCCAGTGCCCACTTTTTCTTAAAGCAAGATCCTGATTGCCTAAGGACAATGGTGAGATAGGCAGGTATGCACGCCTAAATAAGAACTTTTTTCTTTAATCATTTTCATAATATCTCCCCATCCATTTAATAATCCTATATTCGGAAGTTCGTGTGATGAAAATGGACAAAAGGATTAGAGTATGCTAAAAAGCAAAGGCCACAGTGATTTTGCATGTGAATTTCAGCAGCAGAGTCACCCACCTGTTGGATCACAGACCATACTTGTATTGGAATTGCCCTGAGCTAACTTATGGTGAATCTATTTAAGGGATTAAGTTTTATTCTTCTTATTACTTGTACTCCAAGTCTGGACCATGAGATATATAGCTGTTAAAAAGGAAAGGGAAAGGGAAAACCATCAGCCTATGGAACAAGGCTGTTCCACTGATTTGTTGCAGAGAATAAAGTTCATAAAGCTTTTAACTCCACAGAGGTTCTTCTCTTTCCATAAAGTTACCCTTCCCAAAGCCAAGGACTGAGAAGGAATGACGACAGGAAAACAGGTTCCTTGTTGTCTCAAGTGGCTTATTGACATCTTTGAGATTTTTCAGACTAAGTGACACCCATTTAGCTGGCTATGCCCTTCATAGCAATAATTTTCTTTGGGTACTTTCTCCCTGTTGAGAGGGAGTGAAGTGGGGTGCGGCAGGGAACATACCATAATATGAGTCTCTCTCTCTCTCTCTCTCTCTCTCTCTCTCTCTCTCTCTCTCTCCCTCTCCCCATTTTCACTTTTAGTGCATGTAACATAGGAGTGAGCCTATTCACACAGCTAATTGAAGGTGACTATGTGGTGCAACTAAAAGGCAATGTGGAGAGAATGGCTCATGACAAGGGAGCTAGCAGAGTCCCATCCTGGGCAATTCTCTCGTTTGTTAGAAACATCTGCCAAGAAGGCATGTGATCATCTGAAGAGAGCACAATCCTAGGAGTCAGAAAGTCAGGATCCAAGTGCTACCCATCCTGCAGTTTTAGGCAAGCTCCTTCCCCTGTTGAGACTCCAATTGCCTCCTGTTACAAGACATAAAATCTCATTAGATTGGCAGGAGGAACTAATGAAATCACACACAGGCAGATACATTCTGTAAACTCCAGAGGCCTGTGCCAAATGCTGGCTGTGAGTTTATTTTTCAAAGGTTTGAACTTGCCTCTCACTCTAACCGGGACCTTGTCCTTGATCCTTGAACCTCTTCCCAGGCCCATGAGAGGTAAAAACCTGATATTGCCTTGGGTGTGACCCCAGTCAGTCTGGCTAATAAACATTCCTTCCTGTTTCTCCACAGTGACAAAGGAGGAGGGCAGCAAGGTCCCAGGAGAGTGGCAGGGGCCACACCAAGCGAAGACCTCAGCAGGGGATAGCAAGAGTTTGCTGAAGCTGAGTCAGCCCCCTGTTTTTTTTCCTATTTAAATAATTCACTTGCTAAGGCAAACCAGTCTGAGATGCATGAACCCTCCTCTGCCTCTCCCATGAGCTTCCAAATGAGTTGCTGCTGTTTGTTTTTGTTTTTCCTATTTTCCTTCTCTTTCCTTGGAAACATGATTTCAGGGTTTTCAATTTCACGTTAAGATTCCCCCCACCCACCCTTCATTTAAGTGCCCTGGGAGGAGGGGTTGTCATATCAAAGAAACACTGTGCTGATATTCTTAACTTTGAATATATTTAAATGGCCATGTTAAATAGTTGTTTATATTCCTTAAGCTTCCTTATTGATTTTGCACTCAAGTAGGTTAAATTAAAAATAAACAAAATTTCATAGTATATAATACACTGAGAAGTCTGAGCTCTTTAGAAATTAAGCTCTAAATATGTGAATTTTCTATATCTTAAAAGGTTTATTAAACACTCAAGACTTTTCCACGTCTTTTGAATGGGAATTTCTTCTGCATATATACGATGCATAATATTTTTCTTCATAATAAAATATAGCCTTTTGTTCATTATTAGAAGTCATTCCCCTTACATTCTTTTAACACTCCCAGCTTCCATTTGATCTTCCTCCCATATTTATGTGAGGTCAAGTTTAGTTGAGGCCTTTCTTCCATGTTCTGCTTAATCTTCATGTACATCTGTAGTCATAATATTCTTTTTAGCCAAGTTATTCAGGAAGAATGGTTTTACTGTTTGGTTACATCTGGACAGTTATGACATTCCCCAGTTTAAAACTCCCCAGTAACATCTCACTGTCATTAGAATAGTAACCAAATGTCCTTCCATGACCTACAGGACCTTTTATGGCCTCAGCACTGCCTATTTCTCCAATCAGTCTCCCTTTCATCCACTGTAGTCCCACATTGGCTTTGTCTCTGTCCCTCCAATGGGCCAAGTTGTCTCAAGTTCTCTGTACTTGCCATTGCTACTTCCCTCATTTTCATCTGACTATCTCCTTCTCATTTAGGTCTCGGGTCGAATGTCACCTCCTCAGAGAGGCTATCCCTGACTCCCACTTCAAGCAGGCTGTATCTTCCTTCCTGCTCGATTTACATCCCACTAGTTATAGCACTATCTGAATACTTTTATTTGTTTTCTCATTTACTAGTTTGTATGTACATTATTCTCTGTCAGGTCTGTTATGCGTTGTGAGGGAAAGGCTTTATCTGTTAATTAATGTATCACAGTTTCCAGAACAGCTGTGGCACATAGGACCATTCAGTAATTACTAGTTGAAGAAATAAACCCTGGCTCATCTCTCTACCTACTCAAATGTATATCCATTTGATATACCCCCCCATATCATGGGGAGTCCAGACTGCCTTGTGTCTCATCACACATTGGGTAATCTAGTCCAAATTATCAATTATAAAAGTATCCTCAGATGGTTGTCAAAACAGTAGGAAGCTGATCATGTCCAATATTGTTTGATCCAATTTTGGAAAGAGACAAAGAAGTTAAGAGAATGTTGAGCACACACTCTAATTTATTGGGCAGTTCTTTTCAAACTTTTCCAAGACATAACTAATAGCTGAAAATAGTAAATAATCATGCTTAGCCGAAGGGATTTGAACAGGAGCATAAAGTGGTCCCAAGGGCTAAGTATCTTTGAGTTCTCATGATTCACTTATAAAATTCAGATGAATTTTTCATCCTAATTCATTACATATCTCGGTTTTACTTAATAGAAAAGAAAATTTCCCCAAATTATTACAGATAAAATAAGTCCTCTGACACAATATGCCCTGTTTACCCCCAGAAAACTACCAATAATCCCCAAGTCCATGTGATCCAAGCTGATAATCATGTAGAAATGATTCTGGAAGAACCTTAATGGGAGCACAGGTCCCACCCATGCCTTGCTGGCCCATGTACTTGTTCCCATCTTCACCCAAGAGAGGAAACACTCTGGAACTAGGGCAGCATAAGTGAAGCAGAGTGAAAAGGAATGTGAAGTTTTGAGAAGAAAGAAAAGGCTAAAGTGTTTCTCTTTCTGCATTGCTTTTTTCAGGTTTCTCTTTGGAATCACTTCCCTGCTGTCTTTCTTTCCATTTACTTGGTGATATAAAAGGTTTAAGTCTCCCTTACCCCTGAGAGGGGAGACCCTAGAGTGATCATATATCCCAGTTTTCTCAGAACCACTCTAGTTTATGCATGCGTCCTGGCATAAGTGTTAGTACCCTGTTTTCATTTGTACAAAATATGCTCACTAAGGGACACCTTCCCCACTCTTACCTTCTTGAAAGAATAAGTAGAACCAAACTAAAGAGGTCATGCACAACATGATGTAAATCTTCTTCAGCCTAACTTTAAGCCACCAAGGAAGAGGAGTCCTTTTGACTCAGACACAAAAGCATTTGGAGTCCAAACATTGGTACATACTAATGAAGTTTCCTTTGTCTGATATATCTCTACAGTTGGGCATCTATAATCACCATTTGGTGCTCATTGAAGATTGGGGGTTCAGGATTCAGGACATCTTGCAAATATTATAATAACGTTTCTAAGGAAAAGACAGAAGGGGCAACCAGGATGGTAAGCGAGAATTTGGTTAACTGAAAACCATTGGGCTATGAGTTAAAGTATTTTAAAATAAAGTATGATAAATGGAAGTATTTAGTCAGTAATGCAGCATAAATTTAATTGATTAGCTCTTTCAATGACATGGCTCTTGAAAGCAGGAAAGAAAAGACCATTATCTCATGAATTCACACACAAAAAATTGTTTGATAGTAATTATGACAACTATTGCAAGAATAATAATAGACTGATGGTCTTAGCCGCTGCCTCTGAAATTCATCACCAAGTTTTTTCTGAGTCTATGCTTTCTGTGGCTGCTCCCAGCCAGTTACTAAGCACAGCAGATGTACTAAAGCAAGTTCGTTCCTGAAAGATGCAGTACTCTTCTGGCGGGCAGCTTTGCCTTAAATACTCTCAATCAGCTTTGTCAAAACTTTCTTAAAATTGAAATCTTAAGGGTTTTCTTCTTTGCCTTCCTGTCCTTTCTCCTTCATGGGGATGAGTCTTACATAGCAGCCAGACAGTCTGCCCAGGCTCCTCTAGGTACCTCTCCATTTTCTCCCACAAGGTTTTCCTCAACGAATCTCTTGCACATCTAATTTCATCTTAGCATCTTTCTCTCAGAGGACCTGAACTAACATAGTGATTCAAGTAGAGATAAATATAAGGGGCAGGAAGAATCAGGACTTTTAATGTATTTAGGATTATTTGATCCAAGACCAAGAGGGAGAGTCACAGGTGATTGTAAGAGAAGTTTGACCAGGTATAAGAGGGAACTTTCTGAGAATAACTAGGTCATGACAGAAGTGGTTGTGACAGTGGGAGAGGAGGTTGGAGTAATCAAGGTCTGAAGTTGTTCATTTGCATACTTGATGCTACACAAGTTCCAAAGGCCAATTAGAGAATCTGAAAAGGTTCCATTGTTTTTGGTAACATGTAGAGTTCAGCTGATATATGTGGTTGGATCCTTTTAAAATGACTCAATGTATTTTTATTTGGACTCTATATATAGAGTCCTTTTAAGAGAATTCTATAAATTTTTATTTGGCCCTAGTGGCATGTGGCTTGCAATTTTTACATTTGCGATTACAAGGTCTTGCATAATTAGAAAAAGTAAAACAGAAAGTTGACTATTTGTATCAGATATTGAAATTTTCAGCCAATAGGAACACATTTATTATAAAAGCAGTAACTTACATTTTTATATTCCTTCACCATCTTCAAGTGTGTAGAGCTTTGTATCCCCAATGAGATACAGTAATGTTTGTATAACTGAGTTACACATTGTTTGACATGCTATTACATTTGATCTTACATCTACGTTAAGATCCTGTGAGGCAAGCAGGGCAAAGAGCATTAAAACTCACTTTTGCGAATAATGAAACTGAGGCTTAGGAGAGTTAGCAAATATATGCTAGAGTCCAACCAAGAAACCAGGCTGTAGCAGGCAGAATTTCTAGGAATGACCCCCAAGATTTTATACCCTAGTCTCTGCAGTGTGCGAATGTGATGAGACATCATTGAGTCCTGTGATCGACTATGTTATATAGCATAGTTAACCTTTAAGTAAAAGATTATCCAGAGGGATGTAATCTGATCCCATAAACTCTTAAAAACCTCTTCTGCTGGTGGCAGAAGAGAAAAGAAGTTACAGAGCTGTGACTGAAAGGGAAGTCAGAGATTTTCAAAGAATGAGAAGGATTTGATAGGCCATTGCTGGCCTGAAGATGGAGAGGATTATATGGAAGGCTTGGTAAGGAAATAAATTATGCCAGCAGCCTGAGAGTTTAAAACAGACACAAGCTCCAGTTTGGGAGAACTGCAGCTTCCATTGATACTTTGATTTTGACTTGTGAGATTCTAAGCAGAGAGCCCAGCCAAGCCACACAGTGCCTAGATGTCTGACCCACAGGAATTGCAAGATAATAAATGGGCGTGATTTTAAGCCTCTTAAGTTTGTGGTGACTTGTTATAACGCAATAGAAAACTAATACATCAGTTTTCTCACTTCGTCACTATTTTTATCACATCATCCCTCCTCTTAACCAAACAGCAAGCAGTAAACTGAAGCACAGTACCAACCTTCTAGTTTTGCTGATGTGACTTTGTCTAGAATTAGGTCTTACCTCATTTTCTTTTGTTCTGAACCTGTGGACTTTCACTCATTTTTTTAAGAAGACAAGGCTCTCATTTTTTCACATTGATTACTTTTTGGAAAATATTTCAGGTAAATTATACATAGTTCAAGAAGAAAATATTATAAGATTAATTTTTGCTATAATAGTTTGGAAACACTTTAGAACTCTATAATGTACTAAAAATGTCATGGGGCTTATTTGAGCTATATAGTGAAGAATTACTGTTTTTGTTTGTTTGTTTGTTTGTTTGTTTGTTTTGAGACAGAGTCTCGCTCTCTTGCCCAGGCTGGAGTGCAGTGGCCGGATCTCAGCTCACTGCAAGCTCTGCCTCCCGGGTTCACACCTTTCTCCTGCCTCAGCCTCCCGAGTAGCTGGGACTACAGGCGCCCGCCACCTCGCCCGGCTAGTTTTTGTTTTTTGTTTTTTGTATTTTTTAGTAGAGACGGGGTTTCACCGTGTTAGCCAGGATGGTCTCGATCTCCTGACCTTGTGATCCGCCCATCTCGGCCTCCCAAAGTGCTGGGATTACAGGCTTGAGCCACCGCGCCCGGCCAGAATTACTGTTTTATCTGTCTATTCTACTACCTTCTATAAATTGCACTCCCTTTGTTTTGAGAATGCTTTTCTCACAGTCAAGCCAAGTGGTTCCAAGAAAATATCCATGTTTTTATATAGTCCCATCAGCCACACATAATAGTATATTGGTCCAGAGATGGGCAATATCTCCAATCTGAGACAATCAGACTTTCCCTAGGTAATTTTTAACTTTTCACCAGAAAAACCATAAGCTAATCTCTCACCAGTGGTGGATGTTGTAGGATGTAGAACTCGGGAAATGCTAGCAGCAATGTTTCCTGCCATGTGTGAGAAGCCAATCTACAGTGAAAGAGAAGAAAGTCAAGCCAGGGAGAAAAGCCGGAGCAAGAGTTGGACATAGATCCCTCACAGTGGTTGAACCCCTTGTTTTGGTTGTTCTAGAGTCCAGCTCTATGCTTGTCCTTCAAAATGGTTTGATTGTTCAGTCCTTTCTGGAATTCCATTAACCAGTATGTTTCTTCTCTTACCTTAGTAGTTCAAGATGAGTTTCAGCCACTTACAATCAACAGAGATATGACTCATACAACAGAAAAATTTTACTTTGTTTTCCTTTGAAAATACTTACTGTGGTGGGAAAAACCTCTAGCCAAGAAACTCATCCAAGTTTCTCCAGGACACTTGTGATTCAGCCGGACTTCCATTTTTATTCCTTTCATGTCAAAATCAGAGCTTTAACACTAACTGCCATAGTTACTGGGTTGTTTTTGCTCACTGCCACACCAAACACTCCTTCCAAAATGGTTTGTTCATATAAACACTTTTAACTTTTTAATGCTATCTTGATTATAGCAGCCCATAATTTGTCAGTGTCACATCATAAACATTTACTGGGAGCTTGTCTCACTTATCTTGTTATCTACTTTTGAATTTTTTTAATTGGCACTGAAATTAAATGCATTTATAAGTGTTAGGTATTGTGAAAGAGATTTGGTAGGCTAAAGAGAGAGAGAAAAAAAATGTATTTCATTGTAAAAACCTGTCTTTCTATTTCTACTCATATTCCTAAAGGAAAAATGTTACATCAAATATATATAGATAATGTGAAATTTATAGTTTTCACATTTTGACATCTGATCACTTGTAAGAAAGAGATAATAGTGCCAAGTATGAATTCATTCTCTTGTAATTAGCTAATACTTCACAAATAGAATCATAATATGTGCTTTGGGTGATTTTTTTAAAATGGAAGGCATTAGTCAGACTGAGCTTTGTTGAATCCCTGCTCTTTAGGAAGTTATTTTAAATTGTCCAGACCTTCCTTTTTAAAATAAGGATTCATACAGTATTGTGGTTAAGGATGAAAACTATGGTAACAGACTGCTGAATTCAGACTTTGGCTTCACCACCAACTCACTCCGACATTAAACAAGTTGCTTGGTGACTCTGGGTCTCAGTTTTCTAGTGCATCTTAAGGCAGAAAGTCAAACAGACAGATAGGTACATACATATATATGTCAGGTATGTACAAGAATGTTCAAGGCCACATTGTTCATAACAGCAAAAAAATAAAATAAATAAAATGGGAACAACCCAAATATCCAACAATGGTAGAATAAATTGTAGCAAAGTCATCTAATGGAATATTATTCAGCAATAGCAATGAATAAACTATAGCTACACGCATCAATATTGATGAATCTCAAAATAAAATGTTAATAAATTAATCAAATCTTAGAAAATTCATACTATAGAATTGCATTTACATCAAATTTAAAAACAAGTATAACTAAGCCATGTATTATCTAGGGATATATACATAGATGGCAAAGCTAAAGAAAACAAGTTAATGTTTGGCACAAAATTTGGATAGTGATCACTTTCAAGAGTAGGAGGGGGAAGAGATTGGAGAGGGAATACAGGGCATCTAAAGACAGGTAAAATTGTATTTTTTAAAAATGAGAGAGGTGTATAGGGTTTTTGAATTTTAATTCTTCTATAAACTCTAGATATATGGTTTATGCACTTATACAGGATGATTTCAAGACACAAAAAATAATCATAGTAACTACAACATTTTGAGAAAACTAAACAAGATCCTACATGTTTAGTGACAGTGTGTAGCATATACTAAGCTCTCATTAAAAGATGAGATCCATAGTGATGATGCTATGACATACAGATATTTGTACCACTTGCAAGAAGAAAATACCAAAAAGCAGTGTATCTTCATCTGTGTACGCTGTTGTATTCCAAGACTTCTGGGAATCTATGTTAAATCCACAGTCCTATTAGAATTGTCAAGTTAATGGTTTTCAAACTTTACTCATCCAAGTGATAGTACCAGAAGAGATACCTAGATTTTCAATCACAGCTAAGAAGTCTACCTGGTTAAATAACAGGCACCCAGTGGATGTTCATACTGACAAATATGAGATGTTTAGTTGCCTGATATCAGAGAATTCAGTTCAGCCTTTAAGGAAAAATATGATCAACTAGTAACTATATCTTAGAAGAGAGTAATAGTGGATTAAGTATCTACTTCAAGCTATCATAACTAGGGTCTAGTCATAAAATAATAGAATTGTAAAATTAGTAAATCACCTTAACCATCACCTCACACAATTGCTTATTTATAGCTGAAGAATCTAAGATTCAGGGAAGTCAACTGACTTCTAGTTAACAGTGAGTTTGTTGCAGTGTCAAGACTAGAATACAAGTTAGGATGGAAGCTGCAGAAAGGATCCTACTGTTGGTGTTTATCAGACCAAATAGAAGGAAAGATAGGAGGTCATTGGGAGTGGAAGGGAAAATGAGTATGATTAGGCATGGAAAATCTTGCACCAGCTCCCTTCAAAGGGACCATACCAGTTGAAATCCACTAAAGGTACCCTACAATACAAGCCTGATAAATCACTATTTGGGTAATACTTTTGAATGATCTCATTTAAGGCCAAATTCCTGGAAAAAAAGACAGACACAGCTAATACTAAATGGCATACAACATCTCATACGTAATTTCAGAGAACTCAGCCTCAATCACACTCTTACCTCCATCACCAGCATCTAATACATTTGATGGGCATACAATAAAATACTTGCTCTTACTTACTCTGCTCTTGAACCATGTTTCTCCCTAGCCAGTCACCGATCTAAGGCAGAGTTGGTCATTATTCCTTCAATAAGTACTCACAGGAGACCTATTAGGGTTAAAAGCTCTGTACTAGGCACTAGGAATTTGAAGAAAAGTGTTTAAACAAATTCTATTTACTCTACCCAATCAGGGGAGACGGCGATTTATTCCAAAGAAAAAATAGACCAACAAGAAGTAACTCTGTACAGATGAATCCCCTCAACCCTTATGTGGCAAGGACAATTAAATAAAAGCTCATAAAGAACCTTTGCTTGCTTCAGGACCTTATCAGCTTGAGCCAGCTGATAGGGAAAGTGGGTATTATGGCTGAACTCTTGAACCAGGAAAGGACCAGTCCAAAGTTTCTGTCAGGTGACGACCTGCAAAAGCACTTTCATTCCTTGGCTTATCTTTATGACTGAAGAATGATTGCCTCTTATTTGCTGTAATGCTTAGAAAATATTAAATTGCTGAAGGTGTCCCAAGAGAATTTTTCTTCTAGGGAAAAAAATAATCTCATAAATTCAAGGTTAAATAAAGGAAGACAGCTTAGGTTATCAAACTATGTTTTCATCTTTCAGTTTTGGGGGTTTTCTTTGTTTTATTTTGTTTTGGTTTTGGTTTGGTCTGATGTTCAATGGTTTGGTAGCCTTTGTAACAAGCAAAACAGCTTTTGAACAAAATCTAAACCCTTACCTAACCTTTATATTCTAATCTGTTGTTGCTCTGTGGTGTTTGTAGTAGTCCAAAACAAGGAAGTATGACCTCATCAGTTATTCACTCACTGCTGTTTACCAATTTAGTGAGTTTCACTGGAAATGGACAATTAAATATAATCCATTTGGGAGACTTTTTAAGTTGTGAAACTGCTCAAATTTGTTTCTTTGTAAATGAAAAGGCTGAGTTGTATACCAAGTATTTTTCTAAAGGAATAATTCAGTGTGCAAAGCCAAGTTTAAGCCTCCCTGTTTGTTAAGGGGAGCTAGGTTTGAGATCCTCGTTTAGGACTGTGACCAAACTGTATGATTTTGCACTGGTGTAGCCTAAGTACCTTATAACTTAAATACTGGCACAGCTGAAGACAGAGTCGTAACCATTTATTGTCTATGGCCATACCACCCTGAATGTGCCAGATCTCATCAATAACTATTTATTGAATGACCAAGCAATGTGCATAGACAAGTGTTCAAACCATTAGAGTAATACTCCCTTCTCAACTGATTTATTGTCAGAAATACTGAGTTAAATGGAGTACCCAGTCTACCTAAAAGAAAACAATCAAGAAACAAAAGCTGTTCAATCAAATGCCAATCTCTGGAGCCCACTGGGAGAAGCACTGACTTATTCAAAATGGAGCATCAGGATACAGTAAAGTTACTTTTCAGAGATTAATTCTATTATAAAGAAAACAGAGTAAGAGAGATAGAAGGCCCAAACAAATATATAACAAAAAATACATCTATCAGACAAAGTCACGGCAACTTCTTTTTAATCTCAGAAATTATTTCAGTTTAAGAAAACATAGTCAGAAAAACTAGGATTTGGGGTTGTATGTTGGGTTCTTCATTTTGGTTAACTTTCCCATTGATGGCTGGTTTGTTTCTTAGACCTTGACCCAACAATTCATTGAAGTTCTTTATCTGAGATGTAGAATGCCTTACCTAATATATTCCTCCTCTGTCCTTCTAAGCACATATTGTCCCTCCACAGGAAGTTCACCTAAAACTAAGTAATACAGTCAACAAGTACCTCATGTGGAGATTCCCCCTGGCTGCCTGAAGACCACATCATGATACCAATCTCTTATCCTTTTGGAAGACTATAATGACCAGTCAGTCATTCTTTACAAGACCAGAAAATTGCATGTATGGTTGCAGTGCTGGGTGGAGAAAGTCAGGACAGTAGAAAGCAGCTTTAGGTCATCCGCTCCAAGGCCCCTGATGTGGAAGGAACAATCACCTAGTACACATAAATGATCATTGTAATCCCCAGTACAAGGACTCAGGGTGTGGGAAAGGAAGCTCAGCTTGGAATTTGAAAGCTAGAATTGCAAGGTAAGAGATCTGAGAGTTTCAAGTGGGGAGGGTTTCCAGCATTTCAGAGGAGGCTGCTTTGTTTGTTTTCAGTCTAGACTGAGAGTGCAAAGGCTTAGGAAATATGCTTTAGGTTTGAAGACACCCTGGGGTTGTTTTCTTTCTCCACTTAGAGCCCTGGGTAATAATGCACATGCCACAATGCCTGCACTCAGAGCTGACTAAGGCTACCGATGTTACCTCTCTTTCTCTCCACGCCCAATCAGTAATGAAGGATGATTACCACTGGCTTCTTAGAACCACTTTCACATCGCCCACACTACTGATGTCTTCGATATTTCAGATGTCTCAGTATTTCTCACCTGAATTAGAGCAACCATCTTCTAACTGATCTCCCTGCTGCCAGCATCTGATCTGCACTCCATACTACCTTCTAAAGAGCAAATTTGACCACAAGACTTCCCTGTTTAAAAAGTTTTAGTGGCATCTGATAGCCTTTACTATGAAATGCAGACTATCCTAGTACAGTTTCTGATAAGACCATTACCTTGGTTCGAATCCTGTCTTTGCTACTTATCAACTTGGGAAAGTTTCCTAACCTGTTTGATCTTACATTTCCTCATTTATAAAATGAGATAACATTAGTCCTGTTTCATAAGTTTGTTGTTAAGATCCAATGAGATACTCCTTTTAAAGAGTTTAGCACTGTATTTAGTTTTCCGTAACTTTTGGTTATTATTACTATTGTTATTTTACCACCTTATTATTAATAGCTACAAAAGCCTTCCCAAAAACTGGCCCCTTCTCCTTCCCCAGTTATGTACTTTACTACTGGTTCATCAATAATCACAGCTTTTATATATGAAGTGTCTACTTTGTGCCAGTCCCTTATGCCAAGGCATTTACATATATTATTTAATCTTTAACAACTTTCCAAATTAGTACTAGCACCTTCACTTTACAAATAAGAAAGCTGAGAATCAAGAGTCAAACAACTTGGGCTGGCCACAGTGGCTCATGCCTGTAATCCCAGCACTTTGGGAAGCCAAGGCAGGCAGATCACCTGATTTCAGGAAATCCAGACCAGTCTGGCCAACATGGTGAAACCTCATCTCTACTGAAAATACAAAAATTAGGCTGGGTGCAGTGGCTCATGCCTGTAATCCCAGCACTTTGAGAGGCCAAGGCAGGTGGATCACAAGGTCAAGGGTTCGAGACCAACCTGGCCAACATGGTGAAACCCCGTCTCTATAAAGAATACAAAAATTAGCCTGGCATGGTCGTGCGTGCCTGTACTCCCAGCTACTCAGGAGGCTGAGGCAGGAGAATGGCTTGAACCTGGAGGCGGAGGTGCAGTGAGCTGAGTTCATGCCACTGCACTCCTGCCTGGGTGACAGAGCAAGACTCTGGCTCGAAAAAAAAAAAAAAAAAAGATTATCCAGATGTAGTGGCAGGCACCTGTAATCCCAGCTACTCAGGAGGCTGAGGCATGAGATTCGCTTGTATCCAGGAGGCAGAGGTTGCAGTGAGCCAAGATCGTGCCATTGCACTCCAGCCTGGGTGACAGAGCAAGACTCTGTCTCAAAAAACAAAAGAGTCAAACAACTTAACCAAAGTAACCCAGTTAGTAAGTGATAGAGTCCATAGTTGAAATCAAAGCACATCGTGCTCCAAATCTGCTTTTTATGACTACACTATGCTGTCTTTATCACACTTTTCAGAAAATTGCCACAACAGTATTTCTGGGCCCACATGCTTTTTCAGGACATTAGCATTTCTCCATTCAGAGGTGAAATTTATGCTCCCTCCTGAACCTGGGCAGGATCTTATAACCACCTCAACACAAGAGCGACTATTGATTTCCAAGCCTTGGTCCCAACAGGCAATATAGCTTCTGCCTGGTACTCTCTTTTCAGACATACACCTTCAAAGGACTAAGCTGTCATGTCAGAAGTTCTGCTCTCTGAAGCTCCCATGCTTGAGAGACCTTGTGAAAATATCATGCAAAAATAGAGTTGCATGAAGAGCTCCAGCTACCCAGACCCTCTTCATGTAATCATCCAGTCCCAGCAGACACTGCGTGGAAGAAAGGCGAGCTATCCCAGCCAAGCTCTGCACAACTTGCAAATTCATGAGCTAAGTAAATGATCATGTTTATTTAAGTCACTAAATTTTAGGGTGATTTGTTTTGCAGTAATAGAAAACCAGAATATGCACTGAAACCTCCAACACTAATCACTTTCATTTCCGCTGATGATATACCTTCCATGGTCTTCATATGTGCAGCTGCCTCTGCCTACAAGTCATCACGAGCCCACAATATCCCAGCCAGTATACACATACCCTCATTTAAAGAGTTACTTTGCTTTCAAGAGTCAGTGTAACTGTTACGGTTTCAATCATCTTTCTTCAAATTGGTGTGTAGGTGGTTAAGGACCCATGCTTCTAGTCAGAATACCTAAGGCTAAGTATTTTTTTGTTCACTCCTTCCAGGCTGTGGGTCTTAACCTCTATAGACCCCTGTTTCCTCCTAAAGAGAGTAATAGTAAAACTTCCATCTTAGATGTACCGTGGAGATTAATTTATAGCTCCTCGCAAAGTCCCTGGTATTTAATATTCAGAGGTATTCAATATATGTTGCTCTTATTAGAGCACTATTATATTGCTCTATTTATTCTGCCATTTTCTCCTCTAAAGTGTCTATTTATTCTGCCATTTTCTCCTCTAAGCTGTCAGTCATTTGAGAACAATAACAGTGGATCTTCAATGCCCAGCACCTAGGATATGCAAAACGTATTTTTATTAAATAAGTAAATGAACAAAAAAACAAACAAATGGTGAATGGATGAATAAATGAATGAGTGAATGAATGAAGGAAAGAGTAGGTAAGTATAATCTGCCTTCCCTTTAACTTCGTATACCCAGCATGTAGGAGAGGTAAAAGGTAGAGATTTCCGGTTCTGTGGGAAGTAGTCTTAGTGGCTGGCTGCATGCTTCTCTTCATGTCAGGTCCAATTTTTCTCTTTTCCTAGTGGTGCTACAGTACCACAAACATTATTTCTGAGACTCCTTCACCCCCAAAACCATGTAGAGAGCATCCTCACTTGGGCAAGTGAAATGTTTTGATCCTGACAATCCAAACCAGATGGCAGGACTGTAAGAAAAGTCACTTCCATAATCTCACATGGCCTCTAGCTACAGGTTTCCTTTCCACTTCTAACCATTTTATAGCATGCCATCTAGGTACCTGACCTTGCCAAGTAAAATCCAGTTAATCTTTACAATGTCATTCCTCTTTATGGCCTCCACGATATGGCAATGCCATATGGTGGCAATGCTATGGAAGGGACTCTGCTCTTACCTGATAAGCAAGTTTGCATTGCACTAAGCAAATAATTTGCCTTCTGCCTCATGTATATTTCCCTACTAATATCTGCTTAAGGAAAAAATTGAGAGAAATTATTAAAGAGTAGCACAATATTGACTAATAAGAAAGATGAGAAGATTCTACATTTTATTTTTATTTCACAATAGAATTTACATATATGTATATTTATAGATAAAATTCTGATAAGAAAAGCTCTCAAGCTACAGATATGCTGGCTGAGTTGCAATAACTGTCACTGAAATGCAGTGCTATTCCAGTACATCAGTGTTATGTCAGTACATTTTTATTTCAATAGCCAGAAAACTCCAATGTGCCTGTTAGTGTTTGGTATGTCCCCTTGCCTCAGCATTTAAAAAGCCTAAAACATTTTTTAAAGGAGTACAGTACGGGGCGGTTGGCTATCCACTCACATAAATTGTTTTCAAAGCAAATGTGGAGTTTATCTTATTGCTGTTATTATTGTAGGCTCTATGTTTTTTATAACTTTAATCTTGTAAATTTAATTATTTCTACATTCTTTCTCAGGAGGAGTTGTTTGAAGTCTACAGAATGCTGAGGTTTAGAAAGATTTCTGAGGTGTGGCATCACATCTTCTGATTGGGCAGCATTCTCGAACGATGTGGGCCTTTGCTGCTGACTCACCAGAGGGCAGCAACTTCGAAGCTTGATGTCAGCATGCAGGAATGCCAGGCACTTCTCTCTGGCAACCCCCAGCTGTAGCCCAGAGTTAAGCAAAGCTTTTTGGGTTAGCCTCTGACCAACCTCCTGGCTGGACTTCTCAATGCCCCAGTAGCCAAGCTCCAGAAAAGAAAATCCAGATCTTAGCAGGGCAACACTGAACTCTTCCAGCTATATATCAGTGGTGATAATGACATAATTGCCCCGTCGTAGTTGGGATATGTGGGAAAGTGGGTATGGTTTTCTGGGAAGCCCTCCCTTCTCTTCACACATACACCACACACACACACACACACACACACACACACACACACATTTCTAGAATGAAAACCCCAGAATGCAGAAAGTAACCTGTGAATAGTCACTAGTAAGATTTCTAGGTTTCTGGATAGATTGTGTTTTGTTTGTACTCCTGATTATTTGACCTGCCTCAATTTTCCCACATTTCTGACTGGCCCAAGTGAAGCCTCAGATGAGAGCGAGGACCATCTCTGAGGTCCATTCCACCTTAATAGTCTATCATCTCATGAATTTAGCTAACTGGGTACTTTCTGAGACGACTGGCTTTCTAATGCTGATAAAGCAGGGCAGAGTTGCCGGCCACACCCTTGCTAGGCCCAGATCTATGAATACCTATTTTTGTATGCTATCTAGTTTCACATCTCTCCTGCTCTCTGCACCATCTCCTCACTTAGCAGAAAATTTTGGCTCTAAGATAATTAAAATGTTTATACTTGCAAAATCTTTTAGATTGTTTTTGGGTTTTAGGTGAGTGTCTTACAAGCAGCCACCTAAAGGAGAGACTAAGGGAAGAGAGTACAAGGCCATATGAAAACAGAGACAGAAATTGGTGTGATACAGCCACAAGTCACAAATCACCTGAAGCCACCAGAAGGTGGAAGAGACAAGGAACAGATTCTCCCCAGGAGCCTCTGCTGAGAGCATGGCTGTACCAGCAGAGGCTCTTAGGGAGACTCAAATCAGAAGTCTTGATTTTAGACTTTCTGCCTCCAAAACTGTAAATACATTTCTGTTGTTTTAAAGCCATCAAGTTTGCGATAGTTATGGCAACCATAGAAACCTAACACAATCCCTTACAGAGAATCATGTAGATAATGTAATGAGCAAGCCATCTAGCAGGGAAATTCTGGTTTTAGTATCCTAGATAATTTTTCAGTACTAAAACTAATCATTTCAAAGGCAGGGAAAAACCAGAAAGTGAGAGTGGCCTATAGTAAAAATAAGAGCAACTGTGCAATTCAGAGGAATCACTATCATTCAGACGCATCTCACTGTTACCATGAGCCCAATAAGGCCAAATCTTCCCATTTTTATCAAAGTTTTATCTTAAATTCCCTGAATTTTAAGTGTTTGTTTAAAAAGCAAACAAAACAGCACTCTATGGGCACAACCAAATGTGTTTGAGAGCTGAATTATGACCACATGCAGTTGGTTGCAGTCTCTGGAGCTAATAGACCCTTCCAACAGTGTTGGTATGTGCCATAGACAATTCGTGACAGAACCAAGAACAGGGCCTTGTTGTCCTCCTTCAGAACCCAGTCTGCTAGCCCAAGTCACTTACATGCAAGCTCTCCCCATCCTTGGTATAGTCAGAGATAAATATTTTGTTGAAGCATGAGATAGTGTATCACCTCTTGCTTCTAGGCCTCACTTCTTAGTTTTTCTATGGTAGTTTGATTTCTACTCTTGTACATGTAGTCCTAGAGGCTGTGTGTGTGTGTGCATATGTGTGTGTGTGTGTGTTGAAAAGGGTTAGGGATAGAGGCCTTGCAATGAAATGTGTGATTATTTTAGAAGGAAAAGTAAGAGAAAACAAATTATTCACCAGAGAAAGCTGAAAATCAGAAACCATTTTTCTGTTCTTATTTTGTCACAAAGCATTAACAGATATGTTACTAAAGGGAATGATATTTAGGTCAGGTAACAAGATATAAAACTGAAATATTACTTAAAATTGACATAGCATCCATAATTTACTTTATTAAAAGTTGTTACTTCTGTGGCCATTTATCACATTTCTAGAGCTACCTATCTTTCAGTTTCAAACTGAGTATCTTATAAACGCATTATAAAGTAAAACAATTCAAATAGATTGACTTTTTCAGTCTGCCTATGGTGTTTAAGAAGATTGTTGGCCGGGCATTGTGGCTCAAGCCTGTAATCCCAGCACTTTGGGAGGCCGAGACGGGCGGATCACCAGGTCAGGAGATCGAGACCATCCTGCCTAACACAGTGAAACCCCGTCTCTACTAAAAATACAAAAAATTAGCCGGGTGAGATGGCGGGCGCCTGTAGTCCCAGCTACTCGGGAGGCTGAGGCAGGAGAATGGCGTAAACCCGTGAGGTAGAGCTTGCAGTGAGCTGAGATCTGGCCACAGCACTCCAGCCTGGGCGACAGAGCGAGACTCCGTCTCAAAAAAAAAAAAAAAAAGAAGATTGTTATGAGCATTGAAAGTAATACACAGATTTATAACTCTTGGTTGAGTCTGCAGTGAGGAGGGAAAGTTGTAATGAATATTTATAATTGGTCCTTGTGTTATCATGGAAACACATACTCTGAAAATAAGAAATGCAGGCTGTTGAAGGGTCTCTCTGAAAGGTAGAGGAATTTTAAAGATTTTCAGAAATACAGAAATAAATATTTCTCCTTACTGATGGATCGTTATCCTCAGTCAAATTAAAGTTAAGAATACAAAGAATCCTAACAAGTCAATGATAGGAAGGTAAGCAAGCCAATTTTAAACTGGGCAAAATATTCAAATAGACATTTCATCACAGAAGATACATGAATGGTTAATAAGCACTTGAAAGATGTCCGACATCATTGGTCATTAAGAGAATGGAAGTCAAACCCCCAATAAGGTACCACTTCACACCCACTAGGCTCACGCCTGTCAAAAAGACAGGCAATAATAAGTGTAAGCAAAGATGTGAAGAAGTGGGAACTTCCATACATTGTTGGTAGAAGTGTAAACTGCTATAGTCACTTTGGAAAACAGTTTCTTGAAAAGTCAAATGTTAATTTTCCATACAACATCCTACTCCTAGGTGTCTACCCAAGGAAATGAAAAAATACTTCCACACAAAGTCTTAAACATAAATGTTTATAACAGCATTATTCATAAGAGTCAAAAAGCAAAAACAGCTGAAATGTTCTTCAATTGATGAACGGAAAAACAAAAGATGGTATATACATACAATAGAGTATTTTGTAGACATAAATAAAAAGGAATGAAGTATCATACTGATATTTGCAATGTTTATAAACCTAAAAAACATTATCCTGAGGGAAAGAAGCTGGACATAGAACACCACCTTTTGTATGATTCCATTTGTATGAAACATCCAAAAATAGGCAAAGCTATTAAAAAAACATGGAAAATTATGGTTGCCTGGGGCTGGAGATGGGAATGGAGATTAAATAAATGAGCATGAAGGATCTTATCACGATGATAAAAATGTGCTATAACTGTTGTAGGAATCGTTACACTACTCATTGAATCTACTAAAAATCACTGAATTCATGCACTTAAAATGGGTGAAATTATAGCATGTAAGTTGTACCTCAATAAAGTTGTTTTAAGAAATTAGAGGAATAATTAAAAGAATAAAATATAGTCAATAAAACACTATTGCCTTTATCCCATAACCAATCTGTCAACAAACGTGCCAATGGTCCTTTCTAAATATCTCTTACTTTTTACCTTTTTAAATATTTCAAGTGCATAATAAATAGTTCAAACTATTAAATGTATAAAATAGAACACAATGAAAAATTTTCCTACCACTGTTCTCCTTCAGTCACCCAATGCCCCCCACTAAAAGCCACCAGGGTTATTAGTTTCTTGTGTATCATTCTAAAGACGTTTTAGCATCCACATTAAGTTTATGAATACATACATGTGCATCTGTCCATGCAACCCTTTTTTCACAATTGTGGCACACTGAGTATGTTCTGCACATTCATTTTTTTTGCTTAATAATTAATACCATATCAGGATCTAAATGTGGCTCAAATCTTTTCCCTCTTTACCACCCCACCACCTCAGTATTTCTTGCCTGGACCATTGTATTTCATCTAATTTGAGATGCTATCAGTTATATGACACACTGTTATTTGGGGGCCCTTAAGAGATGAAATAATGCTGCCAATTAAATTATAACATGCCATTGATTGTAAGATTCATTACAATTTCAGAAAGAAATGAAATATTTAAAAAGTACATATATGTGCGTCTAAAAATAATACAATATATAATTAGAACAGTCTCCCAAACAGTTTCTTGCTATCAAACCCAGCTCCCCATCAATTCATTGTCTCTTACCCTGCCAAAGTAATTTTTCTAAGTTTTAGATGGAATCTTTTTATTCCTCTACTTAAAATTTTGTAGGCTCCCATTGCTACAAGATGAAGTCCAAATAACTGAATGTGGTATTCAAGACTCTTCCCATTTCCGGCCTCCTTTCTCTCTACTACCCTGTTCTCTAGACATGCCCAGCTATTGGCTATTCCTCAAAAATGGAGCGTTCTTTCAAAACTGTGCTTTTGTACATGTTGTTCCCGCTCCTTGGAATACACTTGACCCCCTTTCCTCCTGGCTAAATACCATTTGTCCTCCAAGACTCATCTCTGGGAAAACTGCCATGAACTTTCCCAGTTCAATTAAATGTCCTTTCTGTACTAACACCCTCATTGTGCTTAATTCCATCAAAAGCACTTCTTGCCTAGTATTAGGCTTCTTTGTTTCCTTGACTGTCTTCACTACTCTTATTTTTCTTGCATTACAAAAGATTGCCACAGTGCCCGGAACACGGTAAGCATTCAGTAAGCATTTATTGGATGAACGTGTACTTTGGCCCCTAGATGTAATCAACATATCTGCAGTAATGGAGGTGTGGTCAGCACAGTGTAGGGGAAAGTACATGGGATCTGAAGTCAGAAGATGCCAGTTCTGGGCTCTGACATTTCTAACTCTCTGATCTTAGTTTGGTCATTTAATGTTTCTAAGACTTGGTTTCCTCATCTAAGAACATAAACCTACAAGGGCTTGCTGAAGGGACTCAATGAGAGAAAGTGTCTGAAGTAACTGACACAGAATTGGTGTTCCAAATAGGACATCTTTTGTTAGAGTGACTGGAACATCCTATGCTATAGAATGCATTTGTTGTACCCTGAAAGCACACATGCCACTGACATGTTGGTTACGAGTGGACTTCGTTTTTCATTTTTTATTTTACTTTATTTTTGTAAAGGTGTTACATATCATGTTGTTTCAGAAAGCATGGTGATAAAACACACACACACACACACACACACACACAATTCTTGCCCATGGCATTTTCCATAACCCCTATAAGTAATAGTTTCTTTTAGATCTTTCCTGTGTTTTCTTTTTAAAATAAATGCTAACACATATAAAGATATAGTCCCCTCTTGGCCGGGCGCGGTGGCTCAAGCCTGTAATCCCAGCACTTTGGGAGGCCGAGACGGGCGGATCACGAGGTCAGGAGATCGAGACCATCCTGGCTAACACGGTGAAACCCCGTCTCTATTAAGAAATACAAAAAACTAGCCGGGCGAGGTGGCGGGCGCCTGTAGTCCCAGCTACTCGGGAGGCTGAGGCAGGAGAATGGCGTGAACCCGGGAGGCGGAGCTTGCAGTGAGCTGAGATCCGGCCACTGCACTCCAGCCTGGGCGACAGAGCGAGACTCCGTCTAAAAAAAAAAAAAAAAAGATATAGTCCCCTCTTTTTTAGTATATATATAGTAAATATATGTGATATATTTACTATAAATATAATATAAATACACACATATATAAATACATATACACACACACACACAGAGACAGAGAAAGAAAGATATTCCATCTACATTATCTACATTCTGTTCTGGTTCTGAGGGCTGGTTTTCTTCACTAAATATCTAAATGGACTTTATGAGCCTCTAAATTTGCCCAGAATGATTCTAATCAAGGAGACAAGCATATGGAAAGAGGGATTTTATTTATTGCTTCACATCACAACTCTGAACTATCAGCAAGAGGTAAAAGCTTTGACTCATAGCCTCAAGTCTTTCTAAAGGGAACCACAAAGAAACTGCATGACTAGAACAGTGAAAAACTAAGTTTGCCTTTTATATCAGGCCAGGGTCAAAGAAATTGCAATAGGGCTGAAAGGGCTGTGAAGATCTTATCTCCTTATACTGCCTTGAGATTAGAGGAATGCAGCAGAAAGCACAAACATGCAGACTCGTAAGTCTTTAGCACTACCTGCTACCTGCTTTTTATCACATGAATGACATGTTTTCCAGAGAGCCTTCACCTTTAAAGGACAATATTATTCTTAGAATTATAAACAAGTTCCCTTTTAGGGTTGTGGCTCAGGTACAGAATAGGATTTGCACTTTTTAAAGCTACGTCTGTATGGAAAGCAAAAGCTAGTGGTATAAGGAGGTGATCTGGGCTTTGTAAGTAGTTATTATTCTTTCAATTTTGTTAATCACAGCAAATGATAAAGTTATAAGCACAAAGGTTTGGCAAAATGTACGCATTAGAATAACAGACCTTCATTTCATTGACAAGTTTAATTATGGCCCAAGTTGCACGTATCCTCTCTCCCTTTTTCTGATTTTTTTACTCACCTAAGTCACTGACCTGAGTTCTTAAACTCTCATATGAATGGCCCCAGTTTAATCACTGTGCTCCTCATTCCCAAATTCCTAACTCCCACTTCCTTTACTGAAGTTCTCCACCTGGGTAGGGAAACAGACTAGTTAGGGGAAATCCGATGGGCTCATCAGCACAGGCAGCAAGATCACCATCTCATGCTGTAAATTACCATCACCCTGACCCAATTGTCACAGCACACACTGCAGAAAATTTATCAGAAAGATTAAGAATGGGCTGGTGAAGAAGACAAAAGAAACTCCCTGATGGCCTTTGGTATGAATGGAAGACAGGACTGCATCTGACCACATAAGCCCAGAGAAGTGGGAGCCTCAGCTGGTTTTCTACACCATATAGGCCACAACACTGCAAATCCAGCAGGCAAAGAAAAATAAGGGCAGGGATCTCTGGGAACCAGCAAGCAAAGGCACAGAATCCAGCAAGGCGAGGGGGATGGGGAGGGTTATGAAGGCAAGCAGGTGATGCCTGAGTCTAATAGACTGATGAGCGAGCTGGAGAAGGCCACGTGGAGGAGGCGAGAGGGAACAAGACATGCTGAGGCACTAAATCTCTGAGTCTTGAAATAACATGGGGCATTTTAATAACTCCACATAGTTCAGTGTAATTGGAGATGGAATGCCAGTGGGACAGGGCCAGGGTCATGGTGAAAAATTGGAGAGGTGGCCAGAGACAAATAACAAAGGACCTTGAGAGAGCATACTATATATCTTGTATTTTAACCAGAAGGCACTACTGGGAGCCACTGTAGGATTTTAAGCAGGGAACAAGAAGATCAGATTTAAGTTGTAGACAGTTCACTCTCATACCTATGTAGATTATGGATTTAAGCACTGTGTCCATAGCACCTTCCATACTATGGTGCATTAGGCATCTGTCTGTCTCCACACTAAGCTGTAACCTCAATGAGGGGAGGGAGCATGTCTGTTTCTCATTATTATATCTCTGGTACCTAGAACAATGCCAAGTTCATAGTCATGAATGAAGTGTGTCCATCACAGTCATGATGAATGGTGTTCAATCTCATTCAACTTTTTGTCTCTAATGCTCATGCAGTACTTAGTGCAATGTAGGTAACAGATAAAGGTCAGCTGAATAAATGAATAAATGCTAAGTTCTGCCTCACTCTCCCAGTCTCATCTCTCAACATTCCCCAATATTTGTCCTATTACAATAAAATTGTATAGCTTTCCCAGATGCACTGTATTGTTTGCCTTACATATACTATTCCCTCTGATTAGAATTCCTTACCCTTATCTCCTATCTGTCTTGCGAATTTCAATTATGTCTCAACACTCAGCTTAGATTTGACCCATGGGGGAGAAGCTTTTTGTAATACCAATACCTCCCACCACTATGCTGACCCACAGAAGGCTCCTCTTCATCTACTTGCTCCTTGGTTCTTGTTGTGTACCTTCTCATTTATATGGTTTTTGTTGCATTCATCATTTTGCACTATAATTTATTTGTGTATAGCTCTAGATTTTGAGCTTCTAGAGGGCAAGGACTGTCTTATTTTGCTTCCTCAACAGTTCCCAGCCCAAGCCTCAATCATAAAGAAGATTCAAATAATGTCTTGTGAAATTTAATTGTCTATTTCTTGAAGTTAATTATATTCCATCACCTCCTAATTTGATTCATGTTTACTCTTCAATATATAAAGCAGTTTTTTCTTTTCGTATTCTAAAGTCATCTCAGGCTACCATTAGCATGAACCCTGGGAGCTGGAAAATATTTCTGTGGTTCACATAATCTACTGCCTTTGTGATTTCCTATGTGTCCTCTCAACTTTTGTGTCTGAGTCTCATAAAATAGCCCATTCATCTTTTGTTATATTTGCCTTTCAGAGCCTGTCTTTATCCAAATTATCTTGTAAGAAGCTACAGGGGTCACAACTGTACATAGCATTCTAGGGACAAACACAGGCTTCCTATCATTGTACAAATGAAGAGCAATGTGTTTTTGTCTCATTTTCAAAATTTTTCCAGTGAGAATCATGATTTTGTTGACTTTTGAATTAGAAACAATAGTTTGAATAAGAATCTTTGCAACAACTGTTCAGTCTCCTTTTCATAAACAAGAGTTCAATGTCCAGTGCAGAGGTCTCTTTTCCCTTAGTATCTGTTTTCCTTAGTGTGATCATGGGCATTCTCCACTATTTGCAAGAGTTTCTTCCAACCCCGGTTACCAGGATCCTGTCCCACGTGATACAGTCTACAACTCACTCCCTCCAACTAAAATATATTTTAAAAAACTAGAAATTGATTCTCTTTCAGTTTTTTCTAAAATTAATCATTTTACATTTTGCATCTAATTTCCACTCTCACGATAAAATAATTATCATTAGCACGTGTAGAGTGCTAGATTTGTGACACACTGTTTTAAGTGATTTATATTATGTAAATGGCAGTCATTTTAATCCTCACAAAATCTCTCTAACATCCACATTATTTTATCCCTATTTTACAAATGAATAAACTGAGGCACAGAGCAGTTGAACAATTTGCCGTAAGTCACAAAACTAGCATGTGGCAGAATGGAGATTTTAACCCGTATAGCCTGACTCTGCATAAAGCTGAAGCAGGAGGAAAGAGAAAAGAGAGAGTTTTATCTGAGCCTTTCCAATATCAGGGTCACTTAGGGCGGGTATCTAAACTTGCTGAGCCTCAGTTTTGACATCTGTAATGTAAAGATAGACACCTCACGGTTTGTTGACTGTAGTAAATATAACCACACATGTAAAGTATCTGGCTGACTAAAAGCGCATAACAAATATTGCTTCTTTCCTCACCCAGTTAGTTCTCTAGTTTTAGGTCATGACAACCACTTTAAAGTCACTATTGAAAACCATAAAGCTTCCCTTCCCAGCCCTGTCCTGTACCAACTGCATGAACTGAAGCTCCTGTTTCCTTTCTTGTAATCTGGCAGCCATAAAATCCATTATGAGGATTAAATGAGGTCATGTTTGAAAGGCAATTAACATAGTGCCTGGCATATGGCAAATGCTCAATAAATGGCAGCAACTATAGCAGTGGTGATGATAAAGAAGAGGACAGGATTAGGAAGGATTATGTTGATAATGTCTTCAGCTTGATTCTCCCTTCTTACCTAAAACAAACTACCGTCTGTCCTCTAGAGCTATAAGAAATGGAAATGCTGTTCACAGTTAACTTTCTTCAGGGAGGGAAATGAGTTGAATCCTCAGAGATAAACTCTCTAGGACAACAGTTTTAACCTCCTAGCACATAAAATAATCTGTGGCATTTAATAAGATGTCAAATAGCAGGGAAACATTCGGAAATTCTGGCCAATAGAAAAGTTCTATGGCCCAGAAACCCAGACATTTAGAGTTTGAACCAGCTCTTGGTGATTTTCAGTTGGTAGCTCTGGGACCACACTAAAAACACTGCCCTAGGATTAAATCAGTGTATTTATTCCTTTAAACCAACACCATTTTTAAGAATCTAAATGGGATTTTCAGTAAGATTTAAGACTAACTTTTGTTTTAAGGGGATTATTTATAAGGAAGCATTTATCACTCACCAACTTAAAGCATTTGTGCAAATATAACATACTTCAATGATTGAGAATAAAATCAATAACAAAATAGACACTCCTTTGACAAATGCAAGTGTATGCGTTCACATGAGAGCCTTAACAGAACTTTTAGTCTATTTTTATTACCCCATACAATCTAGTCTTAGATTTCAGTCCCCGCTAGACTATATATAGTCATATCAAATATATACCTATTGTTACATAAAGGATGATGGGTTGATGTTTTCTGTAACCCACAAAGAGCTAATCATGTTTCATTTAAACTACATTTCTCACACATTCATCAGAAATGTTTTAATGCACTTCAGAAAGTTTACCCAGTGAACGTCTTCAATATTAGTAAAAAAAGAAAAAAAAAAGTATGCATGGAGAGCATCACTTCATAGATTAAGAAGTTGGGGAAGGAGAGTTTACATTTTCAGAGGCCACAAAGAAAGTCAGCATTATAATTTAATTGTCATCAAACTGATTCTGTGCTCAAATCCCTGGAACACGTTTGCCACCAACTAAATTCAGTCAATCTTTATTTGCTTTGGAAAAATAAATTTTGAATAAACATTTGTGGCTACTACTACAGTTTCATGATATTATTAAGAAATTAAATCTGAGGCTGGCATAGTAGCTCATGCCTGTAATCTCCGCACTTTAGGAGGCTGAGGCAGGTGGATCAACGGAGGTCAGGAGTTAGAGATCAGCCTGGCCAACATGGTGAAACCAAACAAACAAACAAACAAACAAAACAAAACACCACAAAAATTAGCCAGATGTGGTGGCCCATGCTGGTAGTCCCACCTACTTGGGAGGCGGAGGCTGCAGCGAGCTAAGATGAGATCATGCCACTGCACTCCAGCCTGGGCAACAGAATGAGATTCCGTTTCAAAAAAAGAAAAAAATAAATAAATTAAATCTGAAATTCTTCCAGAGACAATTTTAAGCTCACAAGCCAGTGCGGCAGATAATTTCTTCTTTACTGACCTGAAATAAAGACACTTGATATTTGAGACACTTGATAACTTTTAGATGTCTCTAGCCAAGCCATGAGTAAACTAAAAACTAAAGGAAGCTGGTGGGTGTTTTGTAATATAAAACAAGTAACTTCACTTGCAGATACTGAACATCTAAGTTTTTATGAAGTTTTTCTAACATATTTCTAACATTTGTTATGTAAATAATTGTATCAGGTGAATATCATCAATTCAAGATTTTTTTCTCTTCAACATTACGTTGATCAAGTACTTTTAAGTCAAATATTCCTTTTAATGGTTGGAAGTAACATGTTAGAATTTAGTCATTTATAAATGTTTGAAATTAATCATTGGCTCAATCTAATACCAAATTAAAAAAAAAAAAGTAAGACATTTAGGGGGACAGAGTAGCTCATGCCTGTAACTCCAGCACTTTGGGAGGCTGAGGTGGGAGGATCGCTTTGAGCCCAGGAGTTCAAGACCAGCCTGAGCAACATGGAGAAAACTTCTCCCTACAAAATAAGGAAAAAAAAAAAAAAGAAAAGAAAGAAGTTAGCCAGGCATGGTGGCATGTGCCTATAGTCCCAGCTACTTGGGAGGCTGAGGTGGGAAGATCGCTTGAATCTGGGTAGGTCAAGGCTGCAGTGAGCTATGATTGAGCCACTCTAATCCAGCCTCCGTGACAGAGTGAGACCCTGTCCAAAAAAAAAAAAAAGAAAAAGTTCAGTAAGTTTTTGTGGTTCTTAATACAAAACAAGTAACTTCACTTGAAGATAATGAACATCTAACCTATGAAATTTTTCTAATTTTTTTAATATTTGTTATGTAAAGAATTGTATCAGATAAATATCATCAATTCAAGATTTTGTCTTCAACATTAGTTTGATCAAGTATCCACTGAAATTTGCTCCAAAGACTATTCTGGGTCTTATTACATAGTTAATGTGTTAGTCCTACAGTTGAATTTTTAACTATTATCTTTTGAAATTAGAGATTAAAGTGATCTACTTAATCTTGTTGCTCAACCTGTGCCTTTTAAAGGAAAAATTATTTGGCTAGAAAAATGTCAGGGGGTGTTTTTAAAACGAATGGACCCTCATAAATTAGAATCATGTGATATTTTTGCACAGTTGACAATGTAAAAAACAAATGCCAAGTCTCTGAGTTTCTCTTTGGCTGGACAAGCAGGTGTGTGGTATGCTGCTGATGCTGATCCATCCAGACACTCAAGTTCAGACAAAGACAATCCAAAGTTCCCAGTCACTTCTGTTTATTTTAGCAAAGGGACTCATGTGAACTCCACCCAGGTCTGGGAGTCTGCTTACCCAGGGATAATTTTTACTAGGTACATACAGTGGTGTTTCAAAGTTCACAAGGATAACTTTATAGGGTTGGGTGATTTTTTTCTTTATAGAGCCTGAGCTAATCTCTTGAAGCCTCCTGGAAGGCAATATCACTGTAACTTATGTCTATTTAAAGTAGCTGTTGAGAGGACAGTAATTATCCACTTTAGTGTATTTAAATTAACATACCACTCTTACTAATTGATAGATATATTCAAAAACCATGTTTTGCACTTAACAGCAGTTTGGAGTGAACTGAATCACACGGTGACTTGTAAGAGAACACATGTAAAATACACAGAATGCTGGTTCTCAGCCTAGGGCCTGTGAACCTACTGACCTTCTGTGAAAATTCGGTGTGTGTGCGTGTGTGTGTGTGTTTGCACATTTGTGTATGTGTGCAACTGTGCATTCTCCTGAGTAGAAGAACCATGGTTTTCCAGAAATTCTCAATGGGGCACATGATTCCAAAAAGGTAAATACCACTGACATGGAGAGAATAATAAATTATTACTGGTCCTTGCTTTAATATCAAGTATAATAAAACATTGCAACATTCGCTTCTTACGACCTTTCATAATCCCACCAATCAAAAGCTGATTGCTCCTTAAGCCCTTCTCTTCTCCTCAGGGTTTCCTGGAGCTTTGCTCCAGTACATATCGTTTGGGACGCCAGGCCCTTGAGAGGGCTCTCTGCCTAGGTCAGCTCCAAGGGGAAACCGAGCACACCACATGATTTTAGAAGTCACAGCATGACATTTAGGTAAATTCATATATTAACAGATATCCTCCTTTCCTTTAGTTCTTCCGATTGTGGCAAGGAAATATTCTCAGTCAGGGGAAGGATTATTTTACCACTTCTATAACACTCCTTAGTCTCTCCTTTCAACAGAGACAGCAAGCCACAAGCTCAGAGTCTTCATAGGAAACTATATCTGACAAACATTTAATAACATTACTTCACTCATGGCATTTCTTTTTATGACAGTCTTCTATTTAAGGCAAATGATATTGGTTTTTAATTGACAGTTAGTGAAAAAGTTTCTCTTCAAAATAAATGGATTTAATTTTTTAAAGAAGAGACAACTTAAGGAAAAATATTTCTATTAGTGCAGATGATATAAGGATATGACAAAATCAAAGAAGTGGTATGCAAATGACAGAAATTTGGAAAACATCAGACTAAACAATTGCTAATCAAGTCATGCTTTTATTTTCAAAAGATTGACAGTCTATTCAATTTATTTAGGACAAATACAATCAGCAATAGAAATTTCCACTAGGCATTTCTGAAAAATAAGCATAAACTGTGAGAGATACATGTAGCATTGACTAGTTAGGATGCTTTCAGATACTTATAATAGAAAACACAACTAAAAGTATCTTTAAAAAACTAAGGATTGGCTGGGCGCCGTGGCTCACACCTGTAATCCCAGCACTTTGGGAGGCCGAGGCGGGTGGATCACGAGGTCAGGAGATTGAGACCATCCTGCCTAACATGGTGAAACCCCGTCTCTACTAAAAATACAAAAAATCAGCCGGGCGTGGTGGCGGGCACCTGTAGTCTCAGCAACTCGGGAGGCTGAGGCAGGAGAATGGCGTGAACCTGGGAGGCGGAGCTTGCAGTGAGCCTAGATCGCACCACTGCACTCCAGCCTGGGTGACAGAGCGAGACTCCGTCTCAAAAAAAAAAAAACCCAAAAAAACTAAGGATTATTTCCTGATGGTTCCACGGTAGACTAAGTCAATGGTTTAATGTCATCAGGGATCCAGGTTCTTGCTATAGTGTCCTCTGCCACCAGTAGCACGTAATTGTGTCCTCAGACTTGTCCCCTCATGGTCTCAAGGTGGCTGCTACATCACCAACTCTTCACCCAACAGTGACCAAAGTCAAGAAAGTATAAACTACAACTTTTTGGTCCCTTTCAAGGGGAAAGAAAATTTACCTCAAAGTTTCCCATATTTGCCCTCTCATTTCATAAGCAAGGTTGCACCTCTTCTCCATATCTAAATCAAACATTTCCAAGAAAAAGGAGAATTACCACAATTGCCTTAGCTTACTCCTGATTCACCTACAGGGGCTAAGGAGGGGCTAAAGAAGATCATGTGACTAGTAACTGACCAATAATGGGGTTCTCTTGGCAAGGAAGCATGAGGAAAACAACTGTTGGGTAGAAAATTCACATGGCTTGCCATAGTGTGCATTAACATAGGTTGTAATAATTCTGGGGGGGCACAGAGAGGCTGATAATTAATGTTGGAAAAAATATTATTCAGAATCACAAATAAGTAATACAAATCTGGGACATATTGATAAAATAAACACAGTAGACACAGTTTGGAATCTAATATTTTTTTAAGGTTCCAGATAAAATATAATCTCAAAATAAATAAATGGATAGATAAATAAATAATATCTGGGGTTCAAAAAATATTGATTGGCTGATAATCCTTCTCTCCTATCCCAGCTGCCTCAGACCCTGTGAGCAGGAGAAAGATACGATAGGGCAAACTAGGGCAATAAAAATGTGGGTTACTGTTGTTTTTAAGAATTTCATATTTTCTAAAAGCTTCAGAGAAGTCATGAGGATAAAATTAAGAATATTATTGAACTCTAGTAGACATTTTCACTTTTTAACTTTTAACTTACCTGTGAGATAAGTGGACGGGCATCTTCATCTCACATGTGCACGGGACTTGTAAATGTTTTAATCTGGCCCTGACAGGTAAATTTCTCTCCAAAAAATACTGAGTTTAGACATAAACCTCCAACTCACCTTTCTCAAGTTACTTGTGTTTTAAATACTTTTAGTTATGCTAA
Source organism: Papio anubis (assembly GCF_008728515.1). Classification (NCBI taxonomy): domain Eukaryota; kingdom Metazoa; phylum Chordata; class Mammalia; order Primates; family Cercopithecidae; genus Papio; species Papio anubis. Next base: position 50,652,516 of record NC_044988.1, on the reverse strand, counting down.
TTTTTAAGCATAATTCTTGGCTTTATTCCGTACTCCAAAAGGAACAAAATAAAATAAATGGCTGAGTAGGATCTGAACTGAGATATGAGAAGACAGGAAGGGCCATTAAACAAATAGTGATCAAGCTTCTTGGGGCTATCAAGTTCTTTGTATCTATTCTGATTTTCATCTCAATAGCTCTACCACATTGAGATTTTTATGCCAATTTTAAATATGTAGAATTAAGGAACAGAGTAGGAGAGTGATTTGATAAAGTTTATAAATCTAGTAATAGTAGAATGAAAATTTAAATTCTGGAAGTTTAAATCTTCTGACCCCCAAGGTTCATCTTTTTCTATTGAACTATCCTGCCTCCGGAGGGATTGTGTTGCCACATACTTAAGGACAAAATCAAGAGGTTGTGAAATTGAATCAAAGAAATGGGCTACGAGATGCAAAGAAATAGAAAAACAAGACAAAACCTAATCCAGACAACAAATAGACATTTAGCACAGGAGACCCGAACACTTGTCGAGACACGGTCAGAGAAAGGAGGGAGGTCAAGGATCAATAGTGACTCCAAGATACCCTGAGATCTAAAGAGAGGGATCTTTTTTTTTTTTTTTTTTTTTTTGAGCCGGAGTCTCTGTCGCCCAGGCTGGAGTGCAGTGACTCTATCTCGGCTCACTGCAAGCTCCGCCTCCCGGGTTCACTCCATTCTCCTGCCTCAGCCTCCCCAGTAGCTGGGACTACAGGCGCTCACGACCACGCCTGGCTAATTTTTTGTATTTTTAGTAGAGACGGGGTTTCACCGTGTTAGGCAGGATGGTCTCGATTTCCTGACCTCGTGATCCCCCCGCCTCGGCCTCCCAAAGTGCTGCGATTACAGGCGTGAGGCACCGCACCCGGCAAGACAGGGATCTTTTATATGTTCCTCGCTGTGGGGCCAGAACAAGATGTAAGTGTGGCAAGGTCCGTGGGATAAACAGGCACACCTGAGGAATAAGGAGTGCACCTGGCAAGGTGGGGTTGGGAAAAGCATACCTTGAGGGTAAGCTTGCTTTTTCCTATTTAGGTGCGATTTCCTTTGCCTCATACAAATTAATCTGTGGGCAAACTAGCTACCTAACTCTTAATTAACTGATAAACTTTTTTCTCCTTGATCCTAACCCAAGTATTTCCATGTCTTATACATGGAAATATATAAAGAAGTTCTTTAGAGATAGAAGTTCTTTTTGTCATGCATTTTAGTAACCACACTTTATTGGGGATTATCAAAGCTATGAGAGTGTTACCATATTTGAGTTCTCTGTGGAAAAATGCTCACTCTACTAACATTTCTTCTGTTCTCATACCAAAACACTGTGCTGGTGTTGCCTGAGTTGTCGTCTGGGTGTTAGTGTTATCTTAGATATCTGTCACTTATGGAGATTAAGTATCATATTACAGCTGTTGGCCCAGATGATTCCACAATTTCATTTGTATGACTCAGCTTGTGGAAAAGAATGCAATTTCTTTAGTTTATCAGTTTTAACCAGCCAGTCTTCATAATGAATGCCCTGTGCATTTTTCATAGCCCTACTCATTCTTACATTGCTACCAAGAAGGCATGGTAAATGTCTGTATTTACCTAAACTTGAAGATAAACAATGTTACTGCTGAGACATATTTTCAATCTGGGATTACCAAGAACCCATTTTAGTTTCAACCCAAAGTTGGATATGCCCCACAAAACAAGTTGGGAGATCAAATCATGCAACAGAACTCCCAGAGACAAAAACCAATGTCACACCCCTCCCCACCCGCTTTCTCTGAGAGTACAAAAAATGTAGACTACCCACATGCTGTTAAATAAAGGTTGAAAGGTGCTTTGATCAGGCTAATACTCTGCTCCCTGGGAAGTACACAAACTCTTTTATTAAATATAATTTACTACATGGCCAATTTCTCAAGAGAAATTCAACTGACTTTTAAATAAACTTTTCTGTATTTAAACATAATATGACATTAACCTGCAAAATCTAATAGTGGTAGATTATATTCTTCTTTTATGAAGGTAATATAGAAGTTATCTGCCTGACCTAGGAACAACCCTTTTGTGAAATAGCCCAAAAGCTCTAAGCCTAGAGTCAGAAAGAGACTTGGGCTCAAATCCTGGCTCGATTATTTGACTATATTACCTTGGGTGTGTTACATAACGTGCCTAAGTCTCTTCATCTAAAACACAGGAACAATAAATTTTACTTTAACAATTGTTGGTTTGAATCCAATGAGATGGTGCAAATAAGTACTTATAACAATGCATGACTCTTAAGGAACTATTAAGAAATGGTAACATAAATTTTAAAAGCAAAAGTTTCAATCAATGGTCAGAAAGAGATTTAAGATCACAAAGATATAAAGTGATTATTTAATTATTGAGGGAAAACTGAAGTTTTGAGTATTTTGAAAATTCCATGTAAAATATAGAACAACCACCACCCAAACACCAGTGTCCTCTATATCTAAATCTACAGCCTTGACTTCTGTTCTAAGCTTTAGACGCTAATATCCAACTAAATCCACAGGACCAGACCATCTCAACATATCCAAAACTGAACTCAGCATCTTACCTACCCTCCAAAAACTTCATTTAGTCACAAAATTCAGAAACCTGGATGCCACCCCAAAATCTTTTCTTTCTCTCATGCTCCACCCCAAACCTCTAAATCAAGGCCGATTGAGCTGTGGTTCTTGAACCTGGCAGAGCTTCAGCATCACCTAGGGTGCTTTATAAGAATACCAACTTGTATTCCAGAGATTCTGATTCAGAAGATTCAAGGTATGCCATGGGAATCATCATCAAAAATAAATAAACAGAACCTCCATGAGAAATGGCTACTCATTGAGATCTGGGAGCCACTGCTGTAGTATACCTTCTTACCATATCTCATATCTGTACCTTCTTCTCTGTCCCAGCAGCAGCATTCTTACCTCTGACCTTCCTGTCTCTCTTGAATGAAATCATTCCATAAGTGGGCACTCTGCATCCGCTATACTCCATCCCATTAATTCATCCTTCCCAGTGCTTCCAGATCCATTTATCTAAACCCAGGCTTCAGAGAAAAATACATCTAAATTCAAATCCCTGCTTTGCTAATGACCAGGTCTATAGCCTTGAGCAAGTTAGTTCATCTCTGTATGATGCAATTTTCTCATGAGAAAAATGGAAATCTATTAAATGTGATTTAGATGGGATAACATATGTATAGTTCTTAGTACAGGGCATGGTATATAACAAGCTATTAGTGTTATTATCATTATTGTTTTTGTTATTATGACACAAATCTAATAATGTAATTTATGTTACATGTCCTCTTCCTGCTACCAGTCTTCTTTTCAGTGAGAGAATCCCAGGGTTAGGCCTTCTTGATTCCAATTGGCTTTCTCAAGTCTGAACCTCTAACAATCACTGTCGTGTGGCATCTTCTAATGTTGCACCTGTCCTTCCAGATTTCTTTCCGTGGCTTACACCTGATTATATGGCTTAGTCAAATGGAAATAGTCTAATTTGGTTTATGCCCTGCCCATGTCTGACTTACCTGACTATCAGCAAGCCAGAGTCGGGTATCCTGACTCCACATGAAGTTGGTAAACACAATCCTCTACATGTTTTCTATAGTGCCCAATTCACTACAGGTATAAAATATATATAATTATATGCTCCTCCTTAAAAATAAAATTCTGACTAATTCCTAGCCAGTACTTAAAGCTTAAGCTCCAGTAACAGTGAAGTACTGGCTAGGAATTAGTCAGAACATCAAAATCATGATACGTTTATCTATTCCTTCATTCATCAAATTTTGGAGTGCAGTGGGATTCAGATATAATGGACTCAGTTCCAAGTCTGACTCTGCAGCTTTCCACATGTGTGATCTTGGGCAAGTTACCTAATGTCACTGGGCCTCTACATCATGATCAATAGAAGGAGGAAATAACATTTTCTGATGAAATTGATGTGAATAGTGAGCCACTAGCACACTTTATGCCTTGTACAAGAAATCAAAACACAGTTATGCTGCTACTGTTATATAAAGAACAATAATGAGGGTGATGACAATGTCATAACATATCACTGCTTTCAAGATCTGCTGCAACTAGCAGACCAGCAGAAAGAGAAAAGTACAACCAGACCAACAGGCCCAAAACTATAAAAATCAACTCTGCAGTAAGGCTGGCCTGTAAGGAAAGTGATTGATCTTGTGAATTAAAGTGTTAGGGAAAACAAGTGAACTGGGGACCAGCTTAAAGAGATGTCATTTTCTTAGGTATAGGTAGATCTGGAGGATGAGACCAACAAGAGGTCAATACCTTTATCAGGGAGTAAAACTTTTGGATTTCAGAAAGGTACATGGTGGTTGAAGCAAGACCTCAGCCACTGGCTGGGGGTATGTGGAGGAAAGGAGGAGACAGAATAAAAAAAAACTCCTGGGAAAATACATTTGTAGGACACAAAAACAGCAAAAATGATGATAGCTAACTTTCACTGAGTGTCCATTATGGATTGGGTGCCACGTTCTTCCCTTCTACATTTTCTCTATTTTTCACAACACTATAAAAGATTGGGTGCCATATGGGGAAACGGAGTCAAAGGAAAAAGTGTTAAGAGATTTTTCCAAGATTACACAACTAATAGACAAGCTTCCTAGGCAGGAGTCTAATCATGAAAGCACTCGAAGGGGGAGTTTCCGCTCACTGATCATGAGCCTGTCCCAGGGACTGTGTTGAATTAATTTGCATGCTGCGCTCAGAGCCACAACTAGTTCCCATTTCTGTAATCCCTAAAATCTCTTTTCCTGGGATCAGGCCAGGCAGGGCCAAGCCTCTGGAGTAGAGAAGAACTTAGGTGACTCAAGTGTCAACTTTGGGTTGGTAATACCTAGCCTAAACAACTCTATCTTTCCAAATCACACAAGAGTTCACTCATAAATCCACCAGACTCTGTCCATCACTTCAAAGTAAATAACCTCCCTGAGAATCAATTCTAGAGAGTTAATCCAAAATACTCAAGACACATTGCCTCATTAGTTATAATGGGGAAAAAAAAAAAAAGCTAAAGAACAACATATCTGACAACATGGGAATGAATAAGTAACTTGGGGCACAACTCCATAAAAACAGCCATTAAAAACTTGCATGACAAAATGTATATGACAACTTCAAAACAATATGAAATAGACTTATGATATAAGCTACAGTTTTAAAAGGAGTCAAAATTATATTGCCATATTGACATAATTATGTTTTTATTTAAAGCGTAGAAAAGAACTAAAAGAAAATAAAATGTACTGCAGTATGAACAAGGGTTGACTCTAGGTAGTGGGACTGGAGATTAAACTGTTTATTTTTCTGCTAACTGGCATTTTATGATATTTTTAAGAAGCATAGGCTAATTCTCATGCAAAAAAACCACAAAATATTTCAAATAAAAAGAACTAGCTTCCTAAAAAGTCACAGTACATTTGGAATAGTTTCTGAGTCCGGCTCAGCCCACCCTCCTATTTTCTTTGTAATGTTGCTGTAATTCCATGGCCCAGCAGTCTGGTGGCCTGTGGTCATCAGAACTATCAAGTAATTTCCCTGAAGTTTTAAAGGTTTTGCCATTTTCTCCACTACCTGACAAAAAGCCTTCAACAGGTTTTTGGCTCTGTAAACTGTCAGAAATATAGTCTTCCTCCCAACAGCCCATTTCCATAGAGTGGTGTAGTAGAACACAGGACCACACATTGTGTTTAGTTTTCTTCTTCCTTATGGGCTCCACTAGAACTCATCTGTAAAGCTCTCCTTAAGGACTCTCAATCCAAACAGGGCTGCCCCCGCTGCCCCTCCACAGTGTATTCTGAAGAGAAGTAGCTAGGTCACAAGCTCACATCAGCCAATGATAGCTCAGAATCTTTAGCTCAGAAGGAAACAGATGCCAACTTGATCATAGTGAACACGGAAAATATCAAAGGACCCTTGTTACTCTCTTCTAGTGGTCGGTACATTTCTAAGTTTCTGTTCCAAAATACTTTGGCAGCCATTTTACTCCAGGGAGCCAGGGAGGGGAAAGTCTGTTCTTGCAACATTACCAAACAGCTTGGGGAAAACCCAATCCTTTCACACATAAACAGGGCTGGCTACATCTGACTGCACAGAGCCTGCCAAACTGGGATTCCTTAACAGCTCACGCCTTTGGTAATTATTCATTCAGTATCATCTGAGATTTAGTCAAGAGCACAAGACACCCCAAAAGGCTTCATTGAGACTGGTGTGGGACACACCTGGTTTTTCTCACCTCCTGTCTGGCCTCCTTTGATGAACAGGCAGATTCTGTCAAATTCATTTTCATAAGGCATTGCTGCTCGGTATGACTCTACCAAAACCACACCAAAGGCATGGGGGGAGAGGTATCTGGATTACTAGAAAGACACTTTGACAAACAGTAGGTTTTCAAAGAAGTGTGACAAATGCAATGTGAGGCTAGATGAACACAAGAAGATTAAGAAGAAAACAAGCTTTGCCAGTGGAGAAGGGACATGGGCATCCGAGGTGAATGTAGATCAAGGATGGTGAAGGAATCAAGAGAAGAGTAAGAAAATCTGGAGTAAAGTCCTATTCTGAAAAAAAGGAAACACTCACTTTTTACCTCACTTTTGGTCTGTATCTCAGAGTGTAAACAGTGTTGAGGAGCCCCAAACATTCCAATAGGCCTCAATTCACTTTTCCACAAGTTGTTCCCTCACCCAGGATGAGACCCAGCACACCCTTCAGCCTTTTTTTTTCTTTCTTTCTTTTTTTTTTAGATGGTGTCTCGCTCTGTCACACTCTGTCTTGCTCTGTCACCCAAGCTGGAGTGCAGTGGCACAGTCTCGGCTTACTGCAACCTCCGCTTCCTGGGTTCAAGCAAGTCTCCTGCTTCAGCCTCCCAAGTAGCTGGGACTACAGGCACGTGCCACCACACCGGACTCATTTTTGTATTTATTTTTAGTAGAGATGGGGTTTCACCATGTTAGCCAAGCTGGTCTCGAACTCCTGACCTCAGGTGATCCACCCACCTTGGCTTCCCAAAGTGCTGGGATTATAGGCGTGAGCCACTGTGCACGGCCCCTTTTTCAGCCTTTCTCTCCTTTCCAGCCTCCAATGAAATTAAATGATCTCCAATATTTATGTTTTTCATTGGTTTCTTTTTAATTGTGATAAACTGATTAGAACTGGGGAAAATAGAAATGAAATATAAGGCCAACTAGAAAAATATTTTCCAGATATTGACAACTGCTTTGGGGTGAGTTCTCCCCATCTCTCTGATAAGACTTCCATAATGGTGATGTTTTTCAGTTCTCTGGGGAATCCAAACAAACTCAGTAAAAGTGAGTGCCATTTAGTAATGCTCCTCATTTTACCAGACAATGGGGAAACCCAAAAGAAGATCATACGTGGCTCCTTCTCTTAAGCAAATAAGAGTTTCAAAACTCTGCATACCCAAACCTCAGCTAAGATTATAAAAAATCTCAGAGCTGATTTACAGAGTGAGAAGATATATATTTTACTGCTAATGAAGAAGATGTCGAAGGGAGATCAGTTATTTTAAAAACCTTTCAGACACTCTAAGAATTTGTTGCTCAAAACATAATCCATAGAAACTTACTAGAAATGTAAAATCTTTGACCCTACTCCAGACCTGCTGAATCAGAATTTAGCATTTTAACAAGATCTCCTGCAGATCTGTTGTTTGCTAAAGCTTGAGACACACTTCCCTAAGATTTCTCAAGCCTTTTTATTCCTCTTGTTCAAATTGAATGCAACACTGCTTAAAATCTTGGAAGGAGTAAGTAAAGGCCTAACTGCCTCAAACAGTATAGACACAGAATCAATGGCATTTGTTATTTTTATTTTTTGGTCAAAAACAAATGAGAGACATTTCAGAAAGTGCAACAAAACTAGTCAAATAAGTACAGGAAGAGGGAAAATGGGGGTTTTAGTTACTGATAAGTTTGATATGAGTCAAGTAACTGTGGCTACCAAAATCTAAAAAAAAAAAAAATTTTGAAATCAAGCAAATATAAAACTAGCAACTGCATTAATAGAAGGATAGCATGTAGTCTAGATCAAAGAAGATGACTGCCCTATTCTATCTTATGCTAGTCAAATCATATCGTAAGTACAATCAGTTCAAGACATAATAAGAAATATAGACACAAACAAAACATATTCAATAGAAAGGAACCAGGATAGTAAAGTTGAAGTCATGTCTGAGGGAGAAAAAAGTTTCAGGGCTTGAAGATGGATTAAATAAAATATTTGGTGAAAAAAACCTTAAAAATATGAAGCAGTGTCATGTGGGGGGAAAAAACGGTCTATGGTTAAGCATTTGAGAATCATTAGTCAAGACATCTGAGGACCATTCAAACCACAGAGATTTATTGTTTATAGATTTTATTGAACTTTCAATACATCATCTGTAAAACCCAACAAGATACAGAAGCAGGTATCATTCTCCTCAAATTACAGTATAGACAAATTTAATACAGCTAATCAGTGATGGATCCCGGTATAGAATGAAGGTATCTGTGTTTTTGTCCAAAGTGCTTTTATCACCCAGCTTCGTAGGAAATTCGTAGCTCCATAATCATCCTGGAAGAAAAGGAGCTAAAAGTGACCAAGAAAAATTATTTTGATTTTTTTTCTTCTTTCCTATGATCCAAAAGGGTTGTTACTAGCCTCAGGTGACTATTCTGCTCCTGAACCATGGCTAACGGAGCCAAAGAACTGAAATTTTATTTTCATTTAACCTAATTATTTATATTAAACTGATATTTAATTCAGTTATTGGAAAACTTTAAGTATGTTGAGAACAACTTGGATACATGTATCTATTTTTTCAACTGCAAATGTTATAAAATCTAAATATTATTTCCAGTGGTAACTTAATGTCCTAAATGGCATGTACTGTAACATATACCCCAAATTTTAAATACATACATGAAAAAAGTGCAAAATATTTCAATATTTTTACATTCATTATATGTTAAAATACTTTAAATATATCGAGCTAAATGAAGTATATTGTTTAAATTATATTCAGTAAAATATGCCAGATACAAAAAGAAAACTATTGCATGATTTTACATATGTATGGAATTTTTTTAAAAGTCAAATATACAGAAATAGAGAATAAAATAGTGATTACCAGAGGTAGGGTGGGTGGAGGAAATGGGGAGATGTACCTCAAGGGATACAAAATAGCAAATATGTAGGATGAACAAGTCTGGAGATCTAATGCCCAAACTGCCAACTATAGTTAATATTAGTGCATTGTAGGCCAGGCATGACGGCTCACGCCTGTAATCCCAGCACTTTGGGAGGCCGAGGTGGGCAGATCACTTAAGCCCAAGGAGTTAGAGACCAGCCTGAGCAACATGGTGAAACCCTGTCTCTACAAAAATTAGCCAAATGTAGTGGCCCGTGCCTGTAGTCCCAGCTACTCGCAAGGCTCAGGAGAGAGGATCGCTTGAGCATGGGAGGTGGAGGTTGCAGTGAGCCAAGATTGTGCCACTGCACTCCAGCCTGGGTGACAGAGTGAGACCTTGTCTCAAAAAAATAAATTAAAAAAATAATAAAAACGGTGTATTGTATTCAGGATTTTTGCTAAATGAGTAAATTATAGCTGCTCTTGCAATGAGGGGTTGGGAGTGGGAAGGGAAGCTGGTAACTATGTGAGATGATGGAGATGTTAATTTGTTTCACTGTAATAACCATTTTACTCATAGCATCATGTTGTATACCTTAAAATATATTTTTTAACGTTAAATTAATTTCACCTGTTTCTCTTTACTTTTGTAATGTGGCCATTAAAAATATGTAGTTATATATTTTGACTAGACAACCCTGTTCTTTGCTATTTTGAGAGATTATATTATTTTTATTTCTTTGCTTATGTTAAGCTCAGGCTGGGTGTGGTGGCTAACACCTGTAATCCCAGCACTTTGGGAGGCCGAGGTGGGTGGATCACCTGAGGTCAGGAGTTCGAGATCAGCCTGGCCAACATGGGGAAACCCTGTCTCTACTAAAAATACAAAATTTAAGATGGACGTGGTGGCGGGCACCTGTAATCCAGCTACTGGGGAGGTTGAGACAGAATTGCTTGAACCCAAGAGGCAGAGGTTGCAGTGAGCTGAAATCATGCCATTGCCAGCCTGGACGACAAGAGCAAGACTCCATTTAAAAAAAAAAAGAAAAAACTCCAATCTGAGGATGCCAGTACTTTACTTTCCTATCAATCATACCTGACTTTAAAAGGACAGACACAAATTCTTCCAAAAAGAGCAAGATCACCACTGCTTCCTGCCCTCACCCTTCTTTGTACTGTAGTACAAAGATTTGAGCAGAGCCCCCATTCTTAGAAATGTATAGTTTCTCTGCTTTAAGAGTCCCAGATAATAAAGTGGTTCATTTCTGGGATGTATGAAATACAAAGGGAAATTTCTTCTCATCCCTGCTCAATTTCACATGAACGGTTGTCCCTTAGGTGTCCCACCTCCTTTGCTGTTGCACCCATAAGTGCAACTGATGATAGAGGCACCATCACCCTGTTCCTTTCTTCTTTTGCAGAGGAAATCGTAAATGTCAAGTTACATGCACTTGAAAGCCCGTGTCAGAAAAGAAGTCACAGATAGCCTGGTGCTTCCCATCCCCACTAAATGAAGACCCAGAGCCCACAATTTGGGGGTTGTGATTTTAAGAAACCAACTTGGCATATGTCATTCTTCTGCTTATGTCTTGGCATATGTCATATCCTATCTCCACAGGATAATTCCTGTTCATCCTTTGAAGCCCAGTTAAGAACTTCTTTTTACAGGAAACCCTCCTACATCCCAACTGCTGAGTCTCAAAGTCCTCTCTACTTTGGTCATATACTATGACTCCTTCTTTCATATTCATCACCACTTTTTAAGTTGAAGGTCTCCTACAATCTCCTGATGTGTAATTCCTCATCATTGCCTGACATTCTTAAGGTAAAGGCCAACAGGCAAAGACATCCTGACTTGAGAGAATTCAACTAGTTAACTGACCGGGGGATAGGGAGGGAGGTAGCCTAGAGTCTATAACATTGCAGTGCTTTCTAAACCTCAACTACTCACATGTCACCTTCATGTTTTTTGTCATGCCTGAGTTTCTCCAGAAGTCTTATTAATATTTCTCTTTAAATCAACTCACATTTTTTAAGTAAATGTAATTAAAGAAGAAATTGTATATTGCTACCATGAATGGAAAACATTTTTCTCACATGAATTAAAAATACATAACAATCACAATAAAAACATTTGTCTATGTACCACCTAAAATTCTCTCTTCCACCACCAATGGTATACTTATTCTTTACTTGGAGAAGCAATAGTCTAGAATGTCAGTAGCAGATCAGCTGAAGTCTGAAGTGTGGATCAGAGCCTGTGAAAGCCTTCATGGCAAGCTGGTCTGTCTGGCATAAGAGAAACCAGATAGAGCTTTCCAGGACAAGGCTTTCACTTAACCATAGTCCACAGATATGCACCTCACTTGCCTGGAATCAGTGCCCAGGAGAGGTAGTGGGTGGGGAAGAACAGGAACCTAGTAAAGTGCAAGAAAAGCAGAATAGTCCGAAGAAAGTCACTCCCCAGCCCACTTTACTCTCAGCTTCCAGCTCTCAGCAGTGGCTTCTACATGAGCAGTGTGCTGTGATTGACAGCTTGGATAAAGATTTTCAACAGGGAAACAAAAGGAAACAAATACATGAAATCTGAAGTTCACTTACATATATATTTACATAAATATGTTATGTATTCAAGAGTGACCAGATGCATCTCTGAAGTACTCCCTACATACCTCCCCCTATGTCCTCTTCATCAAAGACTTTATGTGGTGATAGTTTTATAATCCCCCTTAAACCAAGTCCTGCAGATAAAATAAATTGGGCTTGATTTTTTCTTCTAGTCAAAGTACTAGACTACTAGGGACTAGTAGGCCCTCTTTCTTATTTGGGACTACTAGTTTTACCAAAACAACATAGTTGCTCATTGTCCATGCATTTGAAATGAAGCAAAACTCCTTCCTTTGGAAATATGATCTTAAAAATCATAGGACCTCAAATTTTATTGAAATCCTCTAGGTGCCAAGCACAGTGGTTCACACCTGTAATGCCTCTCATTTGGGAGGCCAAGGTGAGCAGATGACTTGAGCCTAGGAATTCGAGACCAGCCTGGGCAACATGGCAGAACCCCATCTCTACAAAAATACAAGAAACTAGCCAGGCGAGGTGGCGGGCGCCTGTAGTCCCAGCTACTCAGGAGGCTGAGGCAGGAGAATGGCATGAACCCGGGAAGCGGAGCTTGCAGTGAGCTGAGATCTGGCCACTGCACTCCAGCCTGGGCGACAGAGTGAGACTCCGTCTCAAAAAAAACAAAAAAAAACAAAAAAAACAGAAAAGTTATCTAGCTGTGGTGGCACACACCTGTAGTCCCAACTACTAGGGAGGCGGAGATGGGAGGATCACCTGAGTCCAGGAGGCAAAGGCTGCAGTAAGCTCTGATCATAACACTGCTCTCCAGCCTGGGAGACAGAGCAAGATCCTGTCTCAAAAAAAAAAAAAAAAAAAAAAAAAAAAATATCTAGGTATGTACAGTGACTTTAGATCTAGACTGCATTGTATTTTTATTTACATGATCTTATTTCAATATATCTTATTTCATAGATATAGTAAGAACAGTCAAAGGAACACTGGTTTTAAAAATAAATGTAAACTAAAATAAACAGATACTGCCTAATTTATCCATAGGGATTTAGACAGGGTAGTAAACAGAGTTCCTAGTAGCTAAATGGGTCAAAACAACAGGCAGTTTCTTCATATCAAATAAAACTAAGGGTGCTGCAAAACAGGTTTTTTGGAGGCAGATTTCCACGAACTGTCAATCATTCTCAGTTAACAGAAAATTACACCCATATATTCTTAGAAATCTCTCTGTCTCACCTCACTCATAGTGCTAGGGTGGTAATGTTCCTCTTTGAGGTGGTGTATATTAAATACACATGGCTTGGTGTGAAAATGCTAGGGGATTTTTGCTAATTTTGCATACTTCCCAGCCTAGATGCAGAGTGCTTTTAAAATATTTTGCAGGGGTCAGTTATGGTCAGATAATCTTTCTGAATTGTGAAAATATTGCTCTAAACAGTAACAGCTCTTTACAGAGAAGGAATTGGTTTTTTTTGGTAGGAAAAATATTGACAATAGCCATCTATTTTCAAGAGTATACCTGTTCCGAGGGGGCGGAGCAAGATGGCCGAATAGGAACAGCTCCAGTCTCCAACTCCCAGCGCCAGCGACACAGAAGACCGGTGATTTCTGCATTTTCAACTGAGGTACTGGGTTCATCTCACTGGGGAGTGCCGGACGATCGGTGCTGGTCAGCTGCTGCAGCCCGACCAGCAAGAGCTGAAGCAGGGCGAGGCATCGCCTCACCTGGGAAGCGCAAGGGGGAAGGGAATCCCTTTTCCTAGCCAGGGGAACTGAGACACACAACACCTGGAAAATCGGGTAACTCCCACCCCAATATTGCGCTTTAAGCAAACAGGCACACCAGGAGATCATATCCCACACCTGGCCGGGAGGGTCCCACGCCCACGGAGCCTCCCTCATTGCTAGCACAGCAGTCTGTGATCTACCGGCAAGGCAGCAGCGAGGCTGGGGGAGGGGCGCCCACCATTGCTGAGGCTTAAGTAGGTAAACAAAGCTGCTGGGAAGCTCCAACTGGGTGGAGCTCACAGCAGCTCAAGGAAACCTGCCTGTCTCTGTAGACTCCACCTCTGGGGACAGGGCACAGCTACACAACAACAACAACAACAACAACAAAGCAGCAGAAAACTCTGCAGACGCAAACGACTCTGTCTGACAGCTTTGAAGAGAGCAGTGGATCTCCCAACACGGAGGCTGAGATCTGAGAACGGACAGACTGCCTGCTCAAGTGGGTCCCTGACCCCTGAGTAGCCTAACTGGGAGACATCCCCCACTAGGGGCAGTCTGACACCCCACGCCTCACAGGGTGGAGTATACCCCTGAGAGGAAGCTTCCAAAGCAAGAATCAGACAGGTACACTCGCTGTTCAGAAATATTCTATCTTCTGCAGCCTCTGCTGCTGATACCCAGGCAAACAGGGTCTGGAGTGGACCTCAAGCAATCTCCAACAGACCTACAGCTGAGGGTCCTGACTGTTAGAAGGAAAACTATCAAACAGGAAGGACACCTACACCAAAACCCCATCAGTACATCACCATCATCAAAGACCAGAGGCAGATAAAACCACAAAGATGGGGAAAAACCAGGGCAGAAAAGCTGGAAATTCAAAAAATAAGAGCACATCTCCCCCGGCAAAGGAGCGCAGCTCATCGCCAGCAACGGATCAAAGCTGGACGGAAAATGACTTTGACGAGATGAGAGAAGAAGGCTTCAGTCCATCAAATTTCTTAGAGCTAAAGGAGGAATTACGTACCCAGCGCAAAGAAACTAAAAATCTTGAAAAAAAAGTGGAAGAATTGACGGCTAGACTAATTAATGCAGAGAAGGTCATAAACGAAATGAAAGAGATGAAAACCATGACACGAGAAATACGTGACAAATGCACAAGCTTCAGTAACCGACTCGATCAACTGGAAGAAAGAGTATCAGCGATTGAGGATCAAATGAATGAAATGAAGCGAGAAGAGAAACCAAAAGAAAAAAGAAGAAAAAGAAATGAACAAAGCCTGCAAGAAGTATGGGATTATGTAAAAAGACCAAATCTACGTCTGATTGGGGTGCCTGAAAGTGAGGGGGAAAATGGAACCAAGTTGGAAAACACTCTTCAGGATATCATCCAGGAGAACTTCCCCAACCTAGTAGGGCAGGCCAACATTCAAATCCAGGAAATACAGAGAACGCCACAAAGATACTCCTCGAGAAGAGCAACTCCAAGACACATAATTGCCAGATTCACCAAAGTTGAAATGAAGGAAAAAATCTTAAGGGCAGCCAGAGAGAAAGGTCGGGTTACCCACAAAGGGAAGCCCATCAGACTCACAGCAGATCTCTCGGCAGAAACTCTCCAAGCCAGAAGAGAGTGGGGGCCAATATTCAACATTCTTAAAGAAAAGAATTTTAAACCCAGAATTTCATATCCAGCCAAACTAAGTTTCATAAGTGAAGGAGAAATAAAATCCTTTACAGATAAGCAAATGCTTAGAGATTTTGTCACCACTAGGCCTGCCTTACAAGAGACCCTGAAGGAAGCACTCAACATGGAAAGGAACAACCGGTACCAGCCATTGCAAAAACAGGCCAAAATGTAAAGACCATCGAGGCTAGGAAGAAACTGCATCAACTAACGAGCAAAATAACCAGTTAATATCATAATGGCAGGATCAAGTTCACACATAACAATCTTAACCTTAAATGTAAATGGACTAAATGCTCCAATGAAAAGACACAGACTGGCAAACTGGATAAAGAGTCAAGACCCATCAGTCTGCTGTATTCAGGAGACCCATCTCACACGCAGAGACATACATAGGCTCAAAATAAAGGGATGGAGGAAGATTTACCAAGCAAATGGAGAACAAAAAAAAGCAGGGGTTGCAATCCTAGTCTCTGATAAAACAGACTTTAAACCATCAAAGATCAAAAGAGACAAAGAAGGCCATTACATAATGGTCAAGGGATCAATTCAACAGGAAGAGCTAACTATCCTAAATATATATGCACCCAATACAGGAGCACCCAGATTCATAAAGCAAGTCCTTAGAGACTTACAAAGAGACTTAGACTCCCATACAATAATAATGGGAGACTTCAACACTCCACTGTCAACATTAGACAGATCAACGAGACAGAAAGTTAACAAGGATGTCCAGGAATTGAACTCATCTCTGCAGCAAGCAGACCTAATAGACATCTATAGAACTCTCCACCCCAAATCAACAGAATATACATTCTTCTCAGCACCACATCGTACTTACTCCAAAATTGACCATATAATTGGAAGTAAAGCACTCCTCAGCAAATGTAAAATAACAGAAATTATAACAAACTGTCTCTCAGACCACAGTGCAATCAAACTAGAACTCAGGACTAAGAAACTCAATCAAAACCGCTCAACTACATGGAAACTGAACAACCTGCTCCTGAATGACTACTGGGTACATAACGAAATGAAGGCAGAAATAAAGATGTTCTTTGAAACCAATGAGAACAAAGATACAACATACCAGAATCTCTGGGACACATTTAAAGCAGTGTGTAGAGGGAAATTTATAGCACTAAATGCCCACAAGAGAAAGCAGGAAAGATCAAAAATTGACACTCTAACATCGCAATTAAAAGAACTAGAGAAGCAAGAGCAAACACATTCCAAAGCTAGCAGAAGGCAAGAAATAACTAAGATCAGAGCAGAACTGAAGGAGATAGAGACACAAAAAACCCTCCAAAAAATCAATGAATCCAGGAGTTGGTTTTTTGAAAAGATCAACAAAATTGACAGACCACTAGCAAGACTAATAAAGAAGAAAAGAGAGAAGAATCAAATCGACGCAATTAAAAATGATAAAGGGGATATCACCACCGACCCCACAGAAATACAAACTACCATCAGAGAATACGATAAACACCTCTACGCAAATAAACTGGAAAACCTAGAAGAAATGGATAATTTCCTGGACACTTACACTCTTCCAAGACTAAACCAGGAAGAAGTTGAATCCCTGAATAGACCAATAGCAGGCTCTGAAATTGAGGCAACAATTAATAGCCTACCAACCAAAAAAAGTCCAGGACCAGATGGATTCACAGCTGAATTCTACCAGAGGTACAAGGAGGAGTTGGTACCATTCCTTCTGAAACTATTCCAATCAATAGAAAAAGAGGGAATCCTCCCTAACTCATTTTATGAGGCCAACATCATCCTGATACCAAAGCCTGGCAGAGATACAACAAAAAAAGAGAATTTTAGACCAATATCCCTGATGAACATCGATGCAAAAATCCTCAATAAAATACTGGCAAACCGGATTCAACAACACATCAAAAAGCTTATCCACCATGATCAAGTGGGCTTCATCCCTGGGATGCAAGGCTGGTTCAACATTCGCAAATCAATAAACATAATCCAGCATATAAACAGAACCAAAGACAAGAACCACATGATTATCTCAATAGATGCAGAAAAGGCTTTTGACAAAATTCAACAGCCCTTCATGCTAAAAACGCTCAATAAATTCGGTATTGATGGAACGTACCTCAAAATAATAAGAGCTATTTATGACAAACCCACAGCCAATATCATACTGAATGGGCAAAAACTGGAAAAATTCCCTTTGAAAACTGGCACAAGACAGGGATGCCCTCTCTCACCACTCCTATTCAACATAGTGTTGGAAGTTCTGGCTAGGGCAATTAGGCAAGAGAAAGAAATCAGGGGTATTCAGTTAGGAAAAGAAGAAGTCAAATTGTCCCTGTTTGCAGATGACATGATTGTATATTTAGAAAACCCCATTGTCTCAGCCCAAAATCTCCTTAAGCTGATAAGCAACTTCAGCAAAGTCTCAGGATACAAAATTAATGTGCAAAAATCACAAGCATTCTTATACACCAATAACAGACAAACACAGAGCCAAATCATGAATGAACTTCCATTCACAATTGCTTCAAAGAGAATCAAATACCTAGGAATCCAACTGACAAGGGATGTAAAGGATCTCTTCAAGGAGAACTACAAACCACTGCTCAGTGAAATAAAAGAGGACACAAACAAATGGAAGAACATACCATGCTCATGGATAGGAAGAATCAATATCGTGAAAATGGCCATACTGCCCAAGGTAATTTATAGATTCAATGCCATCCCCATCAAGCTACCAATGAGTTTCTTCACAGAATTGGAAAAAACTGCTTTAAAGTTCATATGGAACCAAAAAAGAGCCCGCATCTCCAAGACAATCCTAAGTCAAAAGAACAAAGCTGGAGGCATCACGCTACCTGACTTCAAACTATACTACAAGGCTACAGTAACCAAAACAGCATGGTACTGGTACCAAAACAGAGATATAGACCAATGGAACAGAACAGAGTCCTCAGAAATAATACCACACATCTACAGCCATCTGATCTTTGACAAACCTGAGAAAAACAAGAAATGGGGAAAGGATTCCCTATTTAATAAATGGTGCTGGGAAAATTGGCTAGCCATCAGTAGAAAGCTGAAACTGGATCCTTTCCTTACTCCTTATACGAAAATTAATTCAAGATGGATTAGAGACTTAAATGTTAGACCTAATACCATAAAAATCCTAGAGGAAAACCTAGGTAGTACCATTCAGGACATAGGCATGGGCAAAGACTTCATGTCTAAAACACCAAAAGCAACGGCAGCAAAAGCTAAAATTGACAAATGGGATCTAATTAAACTAAAGAGCTTCTGCACAGCAAAAGAAACTACCATCAGAGTGAACAGGCAACCTACAGAATGGGAGAAAATTTTTGCAATCTACTCATCTGACAAAGGGCTAATATCCAGAACCTACAAAGAACTCCAACAAATTTACAAGAAAAAAACAAACAACCCCATCAACAAGTGGGCAAAGGATATGAACAGACATTTCTCAAAAGAGGACATTCATACAGCCAACAGACATATGAAAAAATGCTCATCATCACTGGCCATCAGAGAAATGCAAATCAAAACCACAATGAGATACCATCTCACACCAGTTAGAATGGCGATCATTAAAAAGTCAGGAAACAACAGGTGCTGGAGAGGATGTGGAGAAATAGGAACACTTTTACACTGTTGGTGGGATTGTAAACTAGTTCAACCATTATGGAAAACAGTATGGCGATTCCTCAAGGATCTAGAACTAGATGTACCATATGACCCAGCCATCCCATTACTGGGGATATACCCAAAGGATTATAAATTATGCTGCTATAAAGACACATGCACACGTATGTTTATTGCAGCACTATTCACAATAGCAAAGACTTGGAATCAACCCAAATGTCCATCAGTGACAGATTGGATTAAGAAAATGTGGCACATATACACCATGGAATACTATGCAGCCATAAAAAAGGATGAGTTTGCGTCCTTTGTAGGGACATGGATGCAGCTGGAAACCATCATTCTTAGCAAACTATCACAAGAACAGAAAACCAAACACCGCATGTTCTCACTCATAGGTGGGAACTGAACAACGAGATCACTTGGACTCAGGAAGGGGAACATCACACACCGGGGCCTATCATGGGGAGGGGGGAGGGGGGAGGGATTGCATTGGGAGTTATACCTGATGTAAATGACGAGTTGAGGGGTGCAGCAGACTAACATGGCACAAGTATACATATGTAACAAACCTGCATGTTATGCACATGTACCCTACAACTTAAAGTATAATAATAATAAATAAATTTAAAAAAAAAAAAAAAAAAAAAGAGTATACCTGTTCCTTTTTACTCTTTAGCCTGAATCATTAGACAAATATTGGTTTTCTAGGTCCCTTTATAAAAGTATGAAGACAGTATTATTCTCACAGAAATTAATAAGAGAAAATAATATTTTAATATGTGACAGGGGCCAATATGGATATAAAACAATTTTCACTGTGCAAAAAAGGAATGGTCTGTAATATCAACTTTCAATATCAATTGTGCCATAATAGCATGAACTTTCACACTTATGATTTCTACTCTCATAAACACTTTCATATTTATCTCCTTTCAATTTCTATGAAATAGGAATATTATTCCCGATTTAACCATGAAGAAATAGAAGTCTGGAGAGCTTAAATATTTCCCCAAAGACACAAAGTAAAGATAGTGGTCAACGAGGGACAAATTCTACCACTTATTCGTCTAGTCAGCTGAAATTCTAAACCTGTGGAGCATCTTCACACTGCACATCAACTCAGAAGTTAGGCTGTCTTGTGCTTCTGGCATTTTGCTTCTCTGGAGTCTCATATGTCACTAAAACATGGTCCAAGGAAAACCTGGCTGAGACTATATTATCTAATGACATTTATTCTGGCTGTGCTATAAATAATCACCATGTTGTGCAACCCTTGGAGGGAGATATCACTATTCCCCTTTGATTTATGACAAAACTAACTAATGCTTAGACAGCTTAAGCTGTATGTGCAGGCTCACACAGGCAAAAATTATTAGAGATGAAACGGAACCTGGCTCTAGTAAACTGCATAACTAGTGGCTCTGCCCCTCCCCTGGACTCTTCAAGTGAGATTGAAAAGCTTCAGGGTCATTTTCAAGCAATGGAACTACTCAAAAGTAGACAAGCTAAAAAATAGGCCAGATCTGGTCTTTACATAAACTAGAAACTTGCTTTGGTGAATAAAATTAATTGCTTCATTATAAAAATTATCTAAAAACCCTATCAAGCAATTAAGTGCTTATAATAATGTCATTTAGAGAAAACTGTTAGCAAATTTTTATTTCCCTCAGAGGCAAGTACTGTAAATGGGCCCAAGTTACCCACGGTGATGGTACAGGTCTTATCAAGGCCTATGATCCAAACCCAATGATATGTAGGCATGAATGTGCTTTTGAGGCATTTTTAGTTCTTAATCCACCTGCACTGCTCAGGACTTTCCTCTGTCCCTCGCTCTGACTGCTGAACACTTATGGTCTTGCCTCTCAGACTGATGCAAAGTGACAGTCTAACACTCTTTGCAATTCTGCTCTTATTTGAAGATTCCACATGTCCTAGATTAAAGGGCATTGTTTAATGCTTTGGAAGAACAAACAATATCAAACTGCTACTGTGAAATACAAAAGTAAGCAATACTGACTAGAAATAACTATTCACTTTTACATCACCTAGCTTATAATTGGTGTTCAGTAAATATTTGTGAGGTCGAACTCATTAATATAAAAAATAATTCAAAAGGAAGATTTTGTCAGGATATATAGCAGCATATAAAATCCATAATGGATACTTTAAAATTGAGTGTACTTCTATTTAGAATCGTAGAGGTTAAAGAAGATTTAGAGATACTCATAGCCAATAAACAGAGTCCCAGAAAGAAATACCAAGGGTCACAAAAATAATTAGTGGCAAAAGTGAGCTATGAACACAGAATGCCAGATTCTTGATTCAGTGCAATGTTCTTTTGACAGCACTACCACTTAAAAAATGTCATCTTTAAACTAAACTGAATCACACTCTCAAATACATAGTAGCTGCAAAATAGATTTCTAGGTACTTGTATACTTAGGCCCTCATATGTAGATGCTTTGAAAATTTGCAGTGAGCCAAGATTGCACCACTGCACTCCAGCCTGCGCGACAGAGGAAGACTCCGGGGCAAAAAAAAAAAAAAAAAAAAAAAAAAAAAAAAAAAAAGCTAGATATTTCTAAGCCTGGCCTTTGAGTCATTAGACCTGGGTCCTCGTCCCAGTTTTTCACCAGCCATTTGGTAGCAAGTCACTTTGTCATACTAGATATTAGTCTCCTAAGTTGTAAAATGAAGAGGCCAGATGTATCTCCTAAGTTGCAACTGAATTTTTTTAAAACTGACTTAAGCAAATAATTCAAACTAACTTATCTCTTGTAACTGAAGAGTACAGAAATAGACGTTTCAGATGTGGTTTAATCCAGTGGTTTGACTCACATCACCAGGACCTAATCTTCCCCCATCTGTCTGCTGTGTCCTTCTACCTTGCTTTCAAGGCCCATGTATCACAAGATAACTGACAGCTACTCTAGGCCTACATCTTCCCAAATTCAAATCCTTTGGGTCAGGCAAAATCAATAACTATGCTGAACAAAATGCCTCTTATGTCACTTATATTTGCATTTATTGATTCTATGAGTTTCTGTTAATGTCTATCTTAGTTTATAAAATATATGAACTGTTTTGAGGAATCTTAATATCTCACTGTGCACCAGAGGCAGGCATTTGTTACACTGCTGCCATGGCTGGGACCAGTAACTAGCACTTCACCATGTGCCACCACTTCAGCTCTGCCTGATGGTAGTTTCCTTCATGTACAGTGTTGTCACATGTCATTTGGCCTTTGTACACAGTCCTTCCTCTGTCCAGGATGCCCTATCCTTCCTTGTCTCTATGTAAAATGCTTATTTGCCCAAGCATCACTTTCCCTGGGAAATCTTCTCTCATCATTGCCCTTCCCTGAAGTGAAATTGACCACTCAATTGTACTTAGACCTTCCTACCTGCCTTGACTGGACTATGCATCACATTATATTCATTTGTTTACATGTCTTCTCCAAGGACTACTGACATTTGAAGGTAAAAAACTATGCCTAATTTATCTGTGTTTTCCCAAAACCAAATACAGCGTCTGAAACAGCAGTCATTCAATAAATTTGACTGAATCAAATCAATCAATTAACCAATTAACTCTAATTTCTCCAAACTGGAACATTACTGACTCCTGTTCTGTCACCTAAAACACAATTTAAAATAATGCATCTTTCTCTCAACTCCACTCCAACCCTTGGCAATAATGAATGGTTTTATAATCATATTTTCATGAAGCTGAGCTGATCTTGCTTTCTACCCATTGTTAGGATAGTATTCATTTGGTTTTCATAAAATGAGTGAGATTTACCACCATTAAATCTGAGGCACCTGAGTCTTAGATAATGCACTTTCCCAAAGAATAGAAAGAATCACTTGAATCTGGGAGGCGGAGGTGGCAGTGAGACAAGATTGTGCACTGCACTCCAGTCTGGGCGACAGTGAGATTCCACCGAAAAAAAAAAAAGAATAGAACAGTGGCTACCAGAGACTGGGGAAGGAAGAAGGAAGGGGAAGAAGATGGGAAGAGGTTGGTCAATAGGTACAAAGTTACAATTCAATAGGAGGAATAAATTCTAGCATTCTATTGCATAGTAGAGTGACTGTGATTAACAATAAGGTATTGATATTACGAAAGAGCTAGAAGAGAGGCTTTTGAATGTTCTCATCAAACAGGAATAATAAATGCATGAAGTGCTGAATACACTAAATACCTTAATTGGATTATTATATAACATAAAAATGTATCAAAACATCAAATTATATCCCATAATTATGTATAACTATAATGTCTACTAAATAAACAAATAAAAAGCAAAAAGAAAGACTGTTTCTCAGTACTTATACAATCATATATCTCTCAATGAATCATTTTCCTAGGAGTTCTTTCCTAGGAAAGAACTAGAATACTGAAATACTTTTAATAGTTTGTTGAGTGCACAATTTTGTCACTAATCTATATTCCTCAGCTATGACGGTTAATTCGAGAAAAAAAATTCTATGTACTTTGGGAATTTGTTAGCTAATCATAATATTCCTGCTACTCCTCCATTATCCATGGGTTTTGCTATTCCTCTAGTAAATTACCCAAGGGTTTGCCAGAGGTTATTATGCCAGAGGAGTGCCAGGTGCAAAACTTAGGGAGCGGCAAGACAGGGGCCCAGGAATGAAATTATTGCTCTGTATGACCTACCCATTTCCCACTCATTATTTTCACACTAAAAGTAATAATGTAAAAGGGGCATCTGAAAAAGCCTAGAAAAGGGAAAGAAAGCTAACATGTAATGACAAGAGACTAACCACTGCCCTTATATCGGTTATAAAAGTGTGTAAATGAGTTTCTGATGGCATCTATAGCTGCTAGCAAGGACAAATCCCAGAGCATAGGTCCCTGGGGTAATTCCCATGACACGCTGTAGTCCAGGGGCCCTGATTGCCTGTACTGTTGACTGGATGTGGCTACTACTTGTTAAAGCCCATTGAATAGGTTAACCACCAGTTTACTATCAGTCTTACTTAAGACCAAGGAAATTAGTGGAAGATACTATCTAAGCTTGATTATGTTTCATTTGCTTGATTCACTGTTTATGACTTGGGAAAAACAAACAAACAAATAGATTCAGAAAGCATGTATCCATGTTTACTAAAGAAGTTCATTCAGTAATGCAGTGCTTATCTTATTAGCATTGCAAAGCCACTTAAAGACCACAGACTATGTCACTGGAAAAGAGTTCAATAGAGACCTCCTACGAGTAACACCCTTACACTTCTGCTATGGAAACTACACCTTTTAGATTCCTTCCATAAATCATGCTCAGGCTTGGTATATAGTGTCTCATCTGCCGGGACACTCTTCTCCCACTGACTCCCTGATCCTTCAATTTCCCCTATTCAAATCTTATTTTTCCTTTAGTTCCCAATTCCCCAGTGATATTTCCCATGATCTCCTAGATTAGATTATATTCTCTTGCATTCTGAGTTTTCCTACCCTAACACTTATCACACTGGACGTTATATGTTAAATGTTTGCCTTCCCAAATTGATTGTAAAGTCCTTGAGGTCCAGGACCCTTTCTGTCTTGTTCATAGTTGTGAACAAAGATGTATGTACATGGAGTTATCTGATTAAACTTGGAGAGAATGAAAAGAAAGCTTTTTTCATGCTTATACAAAAGGGGAAAAGGGAGATCTCTGAGAAAGAGAAAAAGTGAGGACAAAACTGATATGTAAGTGTAGAGTAAGCCCCTCTTATGTGTCAGACATTGAACTATGAAGCTGGGGGGCTACACAGACCCATAAGTCATGGTTTGTGCTCAATAAATTATTGTTGTTATCTTGAGTCAGAAAACAAAAGATTGATGAAACAGGATATTTGGATTCCTGAAATAGGGAGAAGAGAATGAGAGGAAGACAATTTTAAGAGAAAAGGCAGATTGGAATGCTTTTCCAATTTCACTGATTCCTTTGCCTTCCTCACCTGAACCCTAATGTACATATTGCCTTCAAATTTGTGTTTTGTTGAATTTGAACATAAAGGTCTACTTCTTAAGATTTATGAAAACACTTTAGGCTCTTTACTTCTACATTATTGCTTTCAAAAAAGAGACTTTAATCAACAAGCATTTATGAAACCCCTGCTATGTGGCCAGCATTGTGCTAACCACTGTAGGCTGTATACTTTGAAAGAGATGCTTTATTTTGCCTTCATATGTCAACTCTCCACATTCTGCCTAGACATGTAGTTACACGTGTGTGTGCACGTGCACACGTGTGTGTGTGTGTGTTCTTTTTATTTTCCTTTAAATCAGCACTCTGTAATGAGAATAACACATGTTGGTGTGCTAAGTTAGGTGAGGAAGCTAAAATAGTTGCTTACATGACTCAACCCTGCTCTTGTTCTATGAAGCTTCATTTATTTGACATCCTGTCCTCATTCTGAACACACAGCCTTGGCAGCACTAAGTACTAAAGATAACAGTGATTAAGTCCAGTCTTCTGAATAAAAGATACAACATTCTGATCTGCTCTCTTATAAGAAAAATCATGCTTAGTCTCCATCTGAATATTAGAGATTGTGCAGGGTTTTTGTTTGTTTGTTTGTTTGTTTTATTATTATACTTTAAGTTCTAGGGTACATGTGCACAACATGCAGGTTTATTTCATATGTATACATGTGCCATGTTGGTGTGCTGCACCCATTAACTCATCATTTACATTAGGTATTTCTCCTAATGCTATCCCTTCCCACTCCTCCCACCCCATGACAGGCTCTGGTGTGTGATGTTCCCCACCCTGTGTCCAAGTGTTCTCATTGTTCAATTCCCACCTATGAGTGAGAACACGGGGTGTTTGGTTATCTGTCCTTGTGATAATTTGCTCAGAATGATGGTTTCCAGCTTCATCTATGTCCCTACAAAGGACATGAACTCATCCTTTTTTATGGCTGCATAGCATTCCATGGTGTATATGTGCCACATTTTCTTAATCCAGGCTATCATTGATGGACATTGGGGTTGGTTCCAAGTCTTTGCTTTTGTGAATACATTTTCTGCCTTACTAATGCTGCTTTCCTAGCTTCTGAGAATTTCTTTTCTTTTCAACAGAATTAAATCATTTGTTGATTACACATGATAATGGATGATACACAAGCTTCATTCCCATCTATAATTTTATCTGGTACCATTATTCAATTTAGATATATTGCATAGGATGTGCTAACGATCAATTTTATAACTAATAATTCCATGATTTTGCTTGGGTAATCCCTTTTAATGGTGAACTTCAGGTCACAATAGTAACTATCAGTTCAACTACACCAAGGTTTCCGAAGACAATGGCTCTCCACCCAAGCAGCTTGTGTATAAATTCCAAATAGAACCTGGCATCACCCTGAAGGAATTCTAACTTCACACTGTTGGGGAAATTTACCAAGATTGCTTCAGAGTAGACTAACTTTACACAGCACATTAAAAAAAAGACATTTATTCAGCATCACGATCAGACTATTACATTTAGCAATCAACAGCATGGGTGCAAAAAATAAAAATCTACATTAAAACCCTTTGTTGGAATGCTTTACACTTTCCACAGAACAGAAACTAAAATAACCTGTTACACAATTAGTCACAAATACAGTCCTTGAGTTTTTTGCCCATACACATGAGTGTTTGTCTAACACATGTCTTCTTTGTAGCAGCTAGGCCCTGCCACCGCTGTGCTTGGCTGAGTTCACAAATCTGTTGTAACCTGTAGCTTCCCTGTTGCTTCTCTGGCTCCCCTCTCCTGCTAAGCTTTGTTTCCTAATTAAAATCTTCTGCCACTGCCATAGCTACTGCTGCTGCTGGAACTGCCATAGCCACCTTGGTTTCGTGGTTTTGCAAAGTATTGGCCTCTACCGCCATAGGGGCCAGAGCTTCTGCCTCCAAAATTTCCTCCCTTCATAGGTCCAAAATTTGAAGACTGATTGTTGTAATTGCCAAAATCATTGTAGCTTCCACCACCTCCAAAATTGCTTCCATCATTACCAAATCCATTATAGCCATCCCCACTGCCACCATATCCACCACCACCATGGCTGCCACCAAAGCCACCACAACCACTGAAGCTTCCTCCACGACTGAAGTTGTCATTCCCACTGAAACCACCTCCACGACCACCACCAAAGTTTTCAGAACCACTTCGACCTCTTTGGCTGGATGAAGCACTAGCCATCTCTTGCTTTGACAGGGCTTTCCTAACTTCACAGTTGTGGCCATTCACAGTATGGTATTTCTGAATGATAGTCTTATCCACGGAGTCATGGTCGTCAAAGGTGACAAAGGCAAAGCCCTTTTTCTTGCCACTGCCTCGGTCAGTCATGATTTCAATCACTTCAATTTTTCCACACTGTTCAAAATAATCTCTTAGATGATGTTCTTCAGCGTCTTCTTTAATCTCACCAACAAATACCTTTTTCACAGTTGAGTGGGCACCTGGTCTTTGAGAATCTTCTCTTGAGACAGCTCTCTTTGGTTCCACACCTCTTCCATCCACCTTCTGTGGCCTTGCATTCATGGCTGCATCCACCTCCTCCACAGTGGCATATGTGACAAACCCAAAGCCCCTGGAACACTTGATGTTTGGATCTCTCATTACCACACAGTCCATGAGTGTTCTCCATTGCTCAAATTGGCTCCTCAGGCTCTCATCAGGTGTTTCAAAGCTCAACCCTCCAATGAAGAGCTTTCTCAGCTGTTCGGGCTCTTTAGGAGACTCTGACTTAGACATGATGGCAGGGAGAAGAGAGATTTTAATGATGCTTCTTCCGCGGCGTCCACGGGCAGAAAGGAGCTTCTGAGAATTTCTAAGACCCGATGGTAACTCTATGCTAAAATTAAAATTCAAATGTTCTTTTTCAAAGCTGCACCATCTCTTTGCTATTGTATGTTTATTGCAGCACTATTCACAATAGCAAAGAGATTGTGCAGTTTTAAAAAGGACATTCGTATTTTAATTTTAGTATCAAGTTACCATCGGGTTTTAGAAATTCTCAGAACCTAGGAAAGCAGCATTACTAAGGCAGAAAATGTAATTTGAACAAGAGTTTTTGGCTGAGTGCAGTGGTTCATGTCTGTCATTCCAGCACTTTGGAAGGCTGAGGCGGGTGGATCTCTGGAGACCAGGAATTTGAGATGAGCCTGGGCAACACAGTAAGACCCCCTATCTACAAAACAAATTTAAAAACTAACCATGCATGGTGGTGCACCTGTAGTCCCAGCTGCTCAGGTTTTAGCCTGGGAGTTCAAGGCCGCAGTGAGCTGTAATCATGCCAATACACTCCAGCCTGGGTGACAGACTGAGGCCCTGTCTCAAAAATAAATTTTTAAAAATAGAATTTTAAAAAAGCTAATGTTTACCTAGTAGATTTCAGGTCTTCATCACCCACATTGCCCTCACAGTAGAAGTGCAAAAGAAATGTGCAGGTGATTCAAATGGATATAATCAGACAGAGGGAGATAATTCAATATGAGCTATTAGAGAAAGAAGGCACTAAGGTTAATCAGCCTTCCAGGGAAACATGAAGGCTTAAACAAAATCAGTGATAATTCGAAGAATTTCTGTGTCCAGGGAGTACTCCTGAGGCAGAGTTTCTACCTGAAGCCAAAAGGTCACATTTATGCTCAGAACGGTACAAGCAGATGCTGAATAGAAAAAGAATATATCACAGTATATTGTAAATCAAGTGAGTAAAGAGAATATATAGCATAGACTTGTTTCTCCCAAGACTGACTCACATTTTCTAAAAATAATGTGTGCACCTCTTAATAGCTGACCTGGAGTGTTGTACTGCACTGAATAATTGAGGTAGGTGTAGCTCATTACGCCAAGGGATGTGGTTTCTGCAGAAAAACAGTCTCCATGTTCCAGGCCTTGAAAGGAAAAAAATCACTGTCAGTGGAAAAGTGATGATAGAACAAAGCTATTGAATCTGCTTGGGAGCTACCTTAACAAAAAGTTTGTTTAATCACAGAAGCTTCCTTTCCCCTTCCAAGAAATTGTAACAACTCAAGTACAGTCTCAGTTACATTTCAAAGGAAGTAGGAGGTATTAATACATCTTGGTTAGAATCATATTTGCCTATCTTCATGAAAGTCTAGACAACTCTGGACAATGTAAAACTGCAATTCTCAAAGTCTAGTGGTTACTTTCTTGTCCAGTCATCAAGGGGGACCTGGAAAACTAGACCAGGCTGGCAATCTTTGCTTAGGGCATGTCAGTCCACGCCATTTCACAAATGAGCCAGGAGCTAAAGATGTCCTTAAGACTGGAAAGAGGAACCTGGTGGGTGGCCTAGGTGGGAGTCTGGGCTTTGTAATAGAAAAACACAGAGATGGAACTTCTGGATGGGAGAAACTGCTGAGGGAGGTACTCAAACTCCAGGGAAGGATGCCAGTCCACATCAAAACTACATAATCACTAGAGAGAATCAGCCCAGGTGCCAGCTTACCACTATAAATAGAGTCTTGGCTTTGTTAAAGGGTAACCCTAATTATCCTACGGAATGTGTTACAGATACAGTGAAGAGCACAAAGAGAAATACATCAAAGGTGTGGGTAACAATAAAACCTAGCATAGATATCGTAATTTAGAGTTGTTAAAGTGCTTTCCCACAAACAATTGCATTAAATCCTCACAACTCCAAGGATGGAAGAAATGCAGATGTTTTATTAACATTATTGTTACGCCCACCTTTTAAATTTATCATTAGGCTAGAAATGAGATGTTATATGAAAACCATTGTGTGTTTGGCCACTCAGCTCATCATGAGTCCATCCCAGGGAGAAAAGTCCAGATGCCTCCACCATGCACACAGGAGGCAGCCCATGTTCAGATCCTCAAGACCCCAGGCTCCACACAGTGAACCCACCCACACATGACTGGGCCAAATCCTACCTCAGACCCTCAGACCCTCATATATCTGTCTCTAATTGACTCACTCTATCTTTGGCATATTTGTGGTCAATTAATTCCAATTAAGGTTTCCATTTCTATAATCCTCACATGCTGAAAGAAAGTCAATTCACCTCCCCTTATTCTTAACCCTTTATTGACCTTCCTCCCTTTGGCTTCTCCTCTTTTCATAGCACTATGCCATCTGAAATCTTATTCCTTTATGTGAAAGAACAGAACCCATCCCCAATAAGCTCAACATTTTCTCCCCACACTATGCTGTGTATTTCATCTGACACAGAGCTAAGGGTAGGAATGACAATTTATTGGTTCCTTAATGCCACTTTAGGAGCACCACACTTCCACCTTGGTACTCATGCCATCTGACTATGCCAGTGTGTATACTTCTATGTTTGTGTCATAATACCTCCTGATCACATTCTTCAAGACACCATAGAACTCTTCTCCCCCTCAACTCCAATTTCTGTCATCATGCTAGAAAATCCCAGTGTCTTAGTGGGCAATCCACCCAACACCCTTGATCTGTTCCTAGACCTTAAATATTCAATAACAAATCTCCTTCTACTCAAGTTATAACCCCTGCCACTTCCAGAGATACATCCTGTGTACCTCCAGTGTCATCTCCAAGGTGGCCACAGGCAACGTCGGCAGTGGTTTTGTGGCAAAGTAAAAAGCCTCCATCACCTATGAGAATAAAAAAAAAAAAAAAAAAAAAAATCCTGAGCTTCACTGTCACCAAAAATAGCTCTGCACCCAATATCATAACTGCAAATAACACACTCTCTGCCTCAGCTGCCTGTCCTCCAGGGCTCACAAAACCCTCACTCGCACATGTCTGCTCTCCAAACTCTTTGAGTCCTCCAGCTTCGGAGTCTTCATTTCCTCACAGGCCACTAGCCTTCCCCAAAACAGATAGTTGAAGTTGAAGAAACTAGTTGTCATCTGAACTGGTCACTCATCAGCAACCTCAAATCCCTTCATGTCTCTCTCACTATTGCACACACCTGGCAAACTCCTAACACAGGATCAATGCGATCTTGGTACCTACAAGGCTAAATACTTCTAAAGACATTGTTACAATAATTCAGATTATTGTCACAACAAACATATGGTCTCTGATCTTAGGACTTCAATTAATCTCTTCAATTTTTTTACTTCATCAATTCTATCTCCTACTCTTGTAGGTATTTTATTTTATTTTATTTTTTTAGGTTTTCTTTTTTTTGTTTTTTATTTTTTAAGTTTTTTTTTTTTTTTTTTTTTTTATACTTTAAGTTCTAGGGTACATGTGGATAACGTGCAGGTTTGTTACATATGTATACCTGTGCCATGTTGGTGTGCTGCACCCATCAACTTGTCAGCACCCATCAACTCGTCATTTACATCAGGTATAACTCCCAATGCAATCCCTCCCCCCTCCCCCCTCCCTGTGATAGGCCCCAGTGTGTGATGTTCCCCTTCCCGAGTCCAAGTGATCTCATTGTTCAGTTCCCACCTATGAGTGAGAACATGTGGTGTTTGGTTTTCTGTTCTTGCAATAGTTTGCTGAGAATGATGGTTTCCAGCTGCATCCATGTCCCTACAAAGGACACAAACTCACCCTTTTTTATGGCTGCATAGTATTCCATGGTGTATATGTGCCACATTTTCTTAATCCAGTCTGTCACTGATGGACATTTGGGTTGATTCCAAGTCTTTGCTATTGTGAATAGTGGGTTAAACCTATATATCTCTATTAAGGAATCCCACCAACACCTGCCTTCCTTACTTTAAGCAGACAACATAATTTTCTTCTTCATTAAAAAATTGGTGTCTCAAGAGGTAAGAGTAAAATCAGGGGAATGTGGTATCACAAAACTGAACTTTTTGTGAAGAATCCTCCATCCCCTCTATGAGGACACTAAATAGCAAAGTTCGCAGAGCTACCCTAGGCTTTCCTCTTTCCTCATCTTTAGAGGTGTGCCTCATCTGCTCCTATAGCTTCAATTATCCTCTTGATGTAAAGGCCTTTGGAATCTCTATTATCAGTTCAGACCTCTCTCCTAAGCACCACTAAAACTTCAACTGAACATTTCCACTTATATATCCAGAAACATGCCTTGAAATCATATGTCCAAAATTTATATATAAATCTCTCTCTAAATAAATAAATATATATATGTGTGTGTGTGTGTGTGGGTGGGTGGGTGGGTGGGTGGGTGTGGGTGTGTCTCTGTCTTTCACACACACACATGTCACTTTTCTTATCTCCTCAGTCAAAGGCATCACCACCCACTTGTTTGAGACAGAAATCAAGGGAGCCAAACTTGCCCCCTCCCGCTGCTTCACCCAATTCAACAATATCTACTAATATTATCTCCAAACCTTCTCTCCAGCCCAATTTTTAACTCTGTTCAAATAAGGAAACTAAAGCTGAGAACGGTTTAAAAAAAAAAAAACTATACAATGTTACCCAACTAGGTGGTGGAGCCAACCCAGACACCCTTCAGTCTCCAAAACCCATGCATGAGATGACAGAATATCACCTCACTTAGGGGAATTTTACAGCCAACGATATCTCCAAGAAACACGGATAAGACTACCTCAGAACCCCAGGGAAAGACGCTTGGAATCATGTAAGGAAATGTCTTCCTCATGTAGCCCCAGTAAGGGCTGCCAAGTCACAAGTGACACAGCCCACAGTCCTGGCTCTAAAAGAAAACAGAATAATATTTCCAGCAGAGCTAGCCCAAAACATAACATCAACCTAAATTTTCCTCAGATAGAACACAAACTATACCTCCACATCAGGCTATGCCCAGAAATGAGGCGTTAGCACCAGGGAACTGTATGCTGTAAATACTTCCTTTTCTTTTTTTTATTTTTTATTTTTATTATACTTTCAGTTCTAGGGTACATGTGCACAACGTGCAGGTTTGTAACATATGTATACATGTGCCATGGTGGTGTGCTGCACCCATCAACTCGTCAGCACCCATCAACTGGTCATAAAATATTTCCTTTTCAAGAATGCAGTATCTTCAATTGTATACCTAAAGACCCTTTGGAAAACTATTAACTTTTCGTAAGCTAAACAAAAAGAAATTCATTCATCATGCTAATAATAGCATGGTGCATTTTTCTTGTCCAGAGGTTATGGAGGCTTTAGTTGAACTAGCTCTAGAACTAATAAAGAATCAGCAGAGATATAGAAATATCACCATCCTCTGCAAACACTGGCCCAGTTCCACCCGTATCCTCCCTTCTCAGACGCATTTCACTCACAACGTCAGTAACAGATGTCTAGAGACTCTAAAAAATTGTTCCAAAATTGGTTCTCTTGTGAAGAGATTATCTTCTTTCAACTTAAAAGTTCTTTGTAGGCTTTTGTTTAAATTATGAATGTGTCATATCTGATAATAATATGAGGATAAATATAATAGCTAGTGCTTTTTAGTACTTAATGTCAGGCACAAGCCTAAATATTTTACATACATATATAAGTGCATATATAGATATACATGTAGAAATTTAATCTTGACAACAAAAGTAAAATCAGGTGCTATTATTCCCTCCCCCTTTTTATAAAGAAGAAAACTTAGGCAGATAGAGGAGAAATACCTTAACCATTACCACATGCTTTGTAAGGTTGGGACAAATAAACACATCTAATTTTCAAATATATTAAGAACAATATTATGAATATTAATTCCTGTTTCCAAATAGATTACTCTTTTAAACACATCTCTACTACTTATCTAATGATATCTAGTTGTTATTAATGGATGAATTTTGTATCTAACAGGCTTGATTATTATTATGCATTTTAAATGTCATTCAGACACATATTAATAATGATCCATGTTTGTAGCCAGGCCCAATTATATGCTTTTTAAAGATCTTTATATTTTTCTTCATGATGTTCAACCCTCACTTTCTTATAAACACACAATTGGTTCTCAAATTTAAAACTATAAATGGGAGAAAATTGAGTTTATTTGCTTATTGTTTTCCCTTTTGGCTAGTAAAGGAAAAAATGTCATCAGATTTTGGCTAGCAAAGGAAAAGATGTCATCGGATTCCTGGATTGTTGTTCCCAGAGTTCCAGAAATGGGAGGCCTGGGGAAGGAGTTCCAGACTGAGAACTTCCAGCTGTGATGGTCATGGGTGCTGTTCGCCAAATATTTCAGTTCTCCCACAATGTTGGCTTGGTGGGGCCATCTAGCTGGTTTCTGGCCAGTTGCAAGAAAATGAAATGTGCTTCACTTCCAGACCAAATACTAATTATCAGTACAAGATTCTCAAAAGTTTGTTTTTTTAAAAAAACTTGTGGTATAGTGACATGGTTTGCCTATGTCCCCACCAAATCTCAACTTCAATTGTATCTCCCAGAATTCCCACCTGTTGTGGGAGGGACCCAGAGGGGGGTAACTGAATCATGAGGGCCGATCTTTCCTGTGCTATTCTCATGATAGTGAAATAAGTCTCATGAGATCTGATGGGTTTATCAGGGGTTTCCACTTTTGCTTCCTCCTCATTTTACTCTTGCCACTGCCATGTGCCTTTCACCTCCTGCCATGATTCTGAGGCCTCTCCAGCCATGTGGAACTGTAAGTTCAATTAAACATCTTTTTGTTCCCAGTTTCAGGTATGTCTTTATCAGCAGCATGAAAACGGACTAATACAATAAATTGGTACCAGTAGAGTGGGGCGTTGCTGAAAAGATACCCGAAAAAGTGGAAGTAACTTTGGAACTGGGTAACAGGCAGGGATTGGAACGGTTTGAAGGGCTCAAAAGAAGATAGGAAAATGTGGGAATGCTTAGAATTTCCTAGAGATTTGTTTAATGGCTTTGCCCAAATTGCCAATAGCGATATGGACAATAAAATTCAGGCTGAGGTGGTCTCAGATGGAGATGAGGAACTTGTTGGGAACTGGAGCAAAGGTGATTCTTGTTATGTTTTAGCAAAGAGACTGGTGGTATTTTGCCTCTGCCCTAGAGATTTGTGGAAATCTGAACTTGAGAGAGATGATTTAGGGTATCTGGTGGAAGAAATTTCTAAGCAGCAAAGCATTCAAGAAGTAACTTGAGTACTGTTAAAGGCATTCAGTTTTAAAAGGGAAACAGAGTTCAGAAAATTTGCAGCCTGACTATGCAATAGAAAAGAAAAACCCATTTTTGGGGGAGAAATTCAAACCAGCTACAGAAATTTGCGTAAGTAGCACGGGGCCTAATCCCAAAGACCATGGGGAAAATGTCTCCAGATCATGTCAGAGACCTTCATGGCAGCCCCTCCCATCACAGGCCCAGAGGCCCAGGAGGAAAAAGTGGTTTCATGGACTGGACCCAGGGTCCCTGTGCCATGGGCAGCCTAGGGATTTAGTGCTACAGCTGTGGCTGAAAGAGGCCAACGTATAGCTCAGGCTGTGGCATCAGAGGGTGGAAGCCCCAAGCCTTGGCAGCTACCACGTGGTGTTGACCCTGTGGGCACCCAGAAGTCAAGAATTGAGGTTTGGTAACCTCCACTTCCATTTCAGAAGATATATGGAAATGCCTGAATGCCCAGGCAAA
Organism: Papio anubis; assembly: GCF_008728515.1. Lineage (NCBI taxonomy): Eukaryota > Metazoa > Chordata > Mammalia > Primates > Cercopithecidae > Papio > Papio anubis. The sequence continues at coordinate 50,617,190 of NC_044988.1, read as the reverse complement.
AGTTTGCTGCTGGAGTGGGGCCCTCATGGAGAACCTCTGCTAGAGAAATGTGGGGTTAGAGCCCCCACAAACAGTCCCTAGGCACTGCCTAGTAGAGCTGTGAGAAGAGGGCCACCATCCTCCAGACCCCAGAATGGTAGATCCACCAATAGCTTACACTGTTCATCTGGAAAAGTCACAGACACTCAACATCAGCCCATAAAAGCAGATTGGAGGGAGGCTGTACCCTGCAAAGCCTCAGGGATGGAGCTGCCCAAGACCATGACAACCCACCTCTTGCATCAGCATAACCTGGATATGAGACCTAGAGTCAAAGGAGATCATTTCGGAGCTTCAAAGTTTGACTGCCTCGCTGGATCCCTGGACTTGCATGGGCCTTGTAACCCCTTTGCTTTGGCCAATTTCTCCATTTGGAACAGCTGTGTTTACCCAATACCTCTACCACCATTGTATCTAGGAAGTAACTAGCTTGCTTTGATTTTACAGGCTCATAGGCAGAAGGGACTTGCCTTGTCTCAGATGAGAATTTGGACTATGGACTTCTGGATTAATGCTGAAATGAGTTAAGACTTTGGGTGACTATTGAGAAGGCATGGTTGGTTTTGAAATGTGAGGACATGATATCTGGAGGGGCCGGGGTGAAATAACATGGTTTGGCTGTGTCCCCACCAAATCTCAACTTGAATTGTTTCTCCCAGAATTCCCACATGTTGAGGGAGGGACCCAAGGAGAGGTAATTAATTCATGGGGACTGGTCTTTCCCATGCTGTTCTCTTGATAGTGAAATAAGTCTCATGAGATCTGATGGGTTTAGCAGAGGTTTCTGCTTTTGCTTCTTCCTCATTTTTCTCTTGCTGCCACCATATAAGAAGTGCCTTTCGCCTCCCACCATGATTCTGAGGCCTTCTTAGCCATGCAGAACTGTAAGTCTGGTTAAACTTCTTTTTGTTCCCAGTTTTGGGTCTTTATCAGCAGCATGAAAACAGATTAATACATATAGCGACCAAAAAGTGGCAGTTCCATCAGTCGAAGTTCCTAAGTGACTTCAGTGAGCAGATCCCCTGCAGATGATTGATGGATATGTGCCATGAGTAAGAATAATTCTGTGTATTTTAAGCCAGTGAGACTTTGAGGTTGTTTGTTACCACAGCATAACTGGGTTTATCGTGACTGATTCAACCTCTTTCTGTTTACATTTGGGCTTGTATGATAGGCTCATTGTCAAACCTAGAAAGAAGCAAAGATTCAAATGGCAACAGAATAGTGTTCTTCTCCTAGAAAATGTTTCTAATAATTCCATTTGTCCTGTGTTAGGTCCATGTTTTTCCCTGGTGTGTCTTCATGCGTTGGATATCAGTGAAGGTGTTCATTGGAGAGACTGAGAAGATATGAATGTAAGGGAAAAAAGTAAACAAATGGAAATTTGTCAGTACTCACCAAAATAAACTTATCTTGAAAATTGCATAATAGACCATGAAGCAAGGGAAAGGCCATCTATTTTCAATACTGGTTTTCACTGGGTTTGTTTGTTTTGTTTTGTTTTATTTTGTTTTTGAAATGCAGTTTCGCTCTTGTTGCCCAGGCTGAAGTGCAATGGCACAATCTCGGCTCACTGCAGCCTCTGCCTCCCACGTTCAAGCAAATCTCCTGCCTCAGCCTCCCCAGTAGCTGGGATTACAGGTGCCCACCACCACACCTGGCTACTTTTTTATATTTTTAGTAGAGACAGGGTTTCACCATGTTGGCCAGGCTGGTCGCGAACTCCTGACCTCAGGTGATACATCCGCCTTGGCCTCTCAAACTGCTGGAATTACAGGCCTGAGCCACCGTGCCCTGCCTATCACTGAGTTTTTTTTTGTTTTTTGTTTGTTTGGTTTTTGTTTTTATTTTTGAGACAGGGTCTCACTCTATCGCCCAGGCTGGAGTGCAGTGGCACTATCTCAGCTCACTGCAGCCTCCACCTCGCAGGCTGAAGCAATCCTCCACCTCTGCCTCCTGAGTAGCTGAGACTCCAAGTGCCCACCACCACAGCTGGCTGATTTTTGTATTTTTTTGTAGATATGGGGTTTACACCATGTTGCCCAAACTGGTCTTGAACTGTTGAGCTCAAGCAATCTGCCCACCTTGGCCTCCCAAAGTGCTGAGATTACAGGTGTGAGCCACCACACCTGGCCAATACTATATCATTTTCTACAACTACATCTTTAAGTCTTCCTGAGTGTGGCCAGCAGAAATATCGTTTTGACTAGATGCTGCATCTACCTTTATTCTTTGGCTCAGAATATTTAATTAATTTTGATTAAAAATATGAGCTTTTGAAGATCACAATCATAATTGTTATATTCACCATATAATAGATATACAGGAACATGTACTTGTGTATCTAATCCATAGCACCTGAGTCTGTAAGCCAGGAGAATGTGAAGCCTCTTTTGGAAGATGGAACAAAATTATAACATACTGAAGAATACATAGCTCTGCTGAACAACTTATGAGTTAACTTCTGGAAAGAAATCAAGAGACAACCCCTGTAAAATTAATATTTTAAAAATAATATTTATTTTTATCAAAATAATTCACATACACTCAGAGGCAAATATTACTATTACTATCTTATAACAAAAGCAGCAGTTACCTATTTGGGGTCAGGTAGAGGTAAACTCAAAATAATATGCCATTTTATGGCAAGAGTAAGAAAAATGACTAAATCTAGATTAATCCCTAGTTTTGAGGACTAAGCTACTAGGTGAATGTCAGGTTCTTTAATTAAGATGGGGAAGACTGGTAAGAGCAGGATTTCCAGCAGAGAGGGAAAGCAAAGAATCGAGAATTCTAAATTGGACATAGAGATTTAGACATCAAAAGTGAGGATGTTTAGTAGACAATTTTATATACAATCTGGAGTTCAGGAGATGGGGCATGGGTAAAGTTACTGGTTTAGAGGTCACTTGGATGTAGATGATATTTAAAGATATTTGAATGATAGCAACTTAAGAGAAGAGAGGTTAAGAAAACTGAAGCTGACATCATTCAACGTGCAGCATTCAGGCCAAGGAAGAGAAGCCAGAAATGAAGACTGAGAACTGTGGCCAAGAAGATTGGCAGAAAGCCAGGAGAGGTGGTGACTCTGGAGTAAGCAGGGGTTCAAAAAGGAGACAACAGTCACCTGTGTCCATGCAGCTCACTGTTATACAAACCTAGCCGTCCTTTATTTTCCTGCCTCTAATCTATGTGGCAATTTTCACAGTTCCCCTCCAATTTCTCGCCACTGTGCTTTTGTTCCTATTATTCTTCTGCATTGGAATACCTCCTCATCTGTCAAAATGCTCTCTGTCCGCCGGGCGTGGTGGCTCACACCTGTAATCCCAGCACTTTGGGAGGCTGAGGCAGGCGAATCATGAGGTCAGGAGTTCAAGACCAGTCTGGCCAACATGGTGAAACCCCGTCTCTACTAAAAAATATATATATTTATATTTTATTTATATATAATATATAATACATATGTAATTTTATTTATATTTATATTGTATATTTTATATATATATACACACACACACACACAAAATAGCTGGACGTGGTGGCGGGTGCCTATAATCCGAGTTACTTGGGAGGCTGAAGCAGAAGAGTCGCTTGAACCCAGAATGCAAGATTGCACCACTGCACTCCAGCCCAAGCGACAGTGCAAGACTCTGTCTCAAAAAGAGAAAAGGAAAAAAAAATCTATCTATCCTTCAAGACCCATCAAGAATGCCATCAACTTTGTAACACATTTCCTAACTCCACAAATAAAATATACTCTCTTCCTCCGTACTATCTGATAGCCCATTGTATGCCAAATTTTATTCTGATTTGTACTGTAATTGTTTGTATTCTTTATTCATCCTCCCTGTATCCCAATATAGGCTCCCAAACCCCTCATATTGTAGCTGAGTGTCTGGTATGCAGTAGGTCCTCAATAAAAATTTTCACTGAATCAAATCCAAAACTATAGAACCCAAGCCAGAAAAAGTATCTTCAAAGGACAACCTCTTTTGTCCCTTTAGATTTCTGTCTGCCAGCACGTGGATCACCTGCACCCAAGCCCAAGAATTATTTACTCATATTCCTGGCCCTCTATAGAAAAATAGTGAAAGAGACCAATCACAGAAAACAAAGGTTTTTTTCAAGTTATCTTTTTTAAAAGACTGTGGCAAATAAAAACAAACAACAACAACAACAAAAAAAGAAACCAACCAACCTACCTATAGGAGAATGCTGGCAACACTACTTATCCTGCTTTGGCTGAGTATGTCCTGAGCTAATGGCTATTTAAAAAACCATTTAAACTAATCTTTCCCCCAGATCTTCATTATGAAAATGGCAAGTTGCAAAAGCCCAAAGGATGAAACAACTTTTGTTATCCCTGAACCTAAAACTAAGCTACAAAGACTGTCCTAATCCAAACCTTAGGTTAGAAGTCAAACAGCAGAATATTAAAAACCGCTAAGAGGTTTCTCACCACAAAAATATGGCATGCATATGAGGTGACAGATATCTTAGCTTGATTTAACCATTTTACAATGTATACATATATCAAAACATATATCATACTGTACACAATAAATACATAGAATTGTTATTAACTATACCTTAATAAAAATAAATAATTTTTTAAAAAATAAAGAGGCAGAGGCATCTGATAAATAATAAATATGAGTTTAATAATTTTAAAAAGTCAGGCAGGCCGGGCGTGGTGACTCACACCTGTAAATCTCAGCACTTTGGGAGGCCGAGGCGGGCAGATCACTTGAGGTCAGGAGTTCAAGACCAGCCTGGCCAATGTGGTGAAACCCCATCTCTACTAAAAAATACAAAAATAAGCCAGGCATGGTGGCAGGTGCCTGTAATCCCAGCTCCTTGGGAGGCAGATGCAGGAGAATTGCTTGAACACAGGAGGTGGAGGTTGCAGTGAGCTGAAACAGAGTGAGACTCTGTCTCAAGAAAAAAACAGCAGCAACAACAAATAAAATAAAATGAATAAAAATAAAAAGGCAGCAGAGCAGAAAGAACACAGGTTTCCACATAGGAAAGAGGTGGATTTGATTTTCAATCCTATCATTTGATATGTTTGTAATCCTAAACAAATTTGTCGGCTTTTTCGAGCCTCAGTTTTCTCACTAGAAAAATAAAAATAAGAATAAATCTCTTAAATAATTATTGAATTACTGAATTACTATGAAAAGAAGTGCCTCACACAAGGTAGGCTCATAATCAGTTATAACTATTTGTATTGTCACAAATCCTAAGAAATTGTTTGTGGCCTTTCAAGTATTGTCTGGTGATTATTTGTAGTCTGATTTAATAATATGTACTACCAACTGAGCACCTGCTATGTATCTTATGTGTTTTAGATTTGTAGACAAATGTTGCAGCGACTGAGAGCATGCACTCTGGCATCAAACTGCAGAGATTCACATTCCAGCTCCATCATATGGTAGCTGTGTGACCTTGAGAGAGTTACTTAACTTTGCTTCTTATGTCTGGATTCTTCATCTGTAAAACAGAAATTATAATAGTACCTCTCTCATAGGATTGTTGTGAGGATTAAATGAGATAGTGTGTATAAATTATCACCAGCTTATAGTGTGTGCACAGTAGATGCTAGCTAAGGTTATTATTATAATTTCTGTTTTACAGATTAGGACCCTCAGCCCTAAAGAGGGTCAGTAACTTATCCCAGGTCACACAGTTAGTTAGGAGTTTTTTTTTTTTTTTTTAATTCAAGGCTGCCTTATTGCAAAGCCTATGCTTTTTCACTAAACCATCTCTTTTTCTGTTACGTATGTCCTAGGTAAAAATCCTTATTTTTTCCTTCGATGGCTATAACAATTAGCTAGTGACAGTCTACAAGACATCAAGGAGGACCTAAGGAATAAAAGACAGCAACCAGGTCTAAAATGAATATATGTTACTATTTCTTCTTCATATGCACCATAGTAGTATACTGCATTTCCATTAGAAGTTACGTTAATAAGAAAATTTTTGAACGTTCTTGCTCCAAACATCAGTACATACTTGCATTCTCTTACACTGGGAAGAAAGAAATTGGTAGAAAGAAGTCATCTGGAAGGTAGCTCTGGCTATGAGTTGGAGGAAAAGGGAAGAAGGAGAGAGAAAAACAAGTTATCAATGGTACACATAGTCAGGGCTAAAACTTTATAAACCAAATAGAACTTCCATAGACCTAATGATCACTGAGAATTATCTGCCAAGCTGCTAGGTGAAACACGCTGAAAAACAGCCTGGGCCTATGGCGAACATGTTCAGCTTTATGATTTTCTTCATCCCCTCTTCTGTCTTGCATGATGTTGCCCCCAACTATCTTCTAAAACTAATCACTCTTTCATGGTCAATGGAAACTTAGAAACCTAGATTCTCAAACTTTTGCTAAAACAGCCCAGGTCTTCCTAGACATTTGTAGATAAATAACCTAGTGATAAAGAACATACATTCTGTTTAGGTCCATACTCCAGCTCTCCCCCATATTAATTGTGCGATAATCCCAACTGGTTGTTTTGTGCTAAGATTCCTACTTCCTGCACTTTCAGACTCATATACTCAGAGCCAGAAAACTTTTGAGAGTACAAGGTGATAACTACTGCAAATTCACAGAAGATTACATAAGTATAAATAATCAACCTAACCTCCCTCTTCCTCTAACATTTTCTCACAAAACTAAAGTTTGGAAACTCCTTTTCTTAATGCTGGCGCCAGTTCAACCACACTCTAGAAGGTATTGGTTTCATGAACTACAATGCGGAATCATCAAAATAAAGGGGCAGCATGAGAAAAAATGACAGCATGGGGCTTTGTGGTGTATAGATTTAGTTGCTTATACAAGAACCTGGGAGGGGGAACCCCCCAAAAGATTAGTCACTTCATTTTATGTTGCAGAACTCAATTCAGGTTAACAAAGTGTTGCCAACAAAGGAGATGAGAGAATGGCAGCATTCACTTGCTCTGGACTGAATAAACAAATGCGGGATTTGTGGGCTGACTAATGTCCTGGGATAAACCAGGCAGTCAGCCAAACTCTAGGAGTTTTGATGAAAAGACAGCAAGCCCACACTTTTCTTCATGAAGAGTGCTCTGTGGGAGTATTGATGTCCACATGGGCAGCCTGGGTCTTCAATTTGCCTTAAAGATTCGCCCTTATCCAGCCACAGGAAATTCTCAATGCCTCTGTAATTGAACACCTAGATCAAATGACAGAAGCTAAATTCCTTCTTCTTGAGAAGTGTTATCTGTCATGCATCTCTTCGTAGAAACATGTTATCATTGTCCTTTTTTAAAAACTACATTACTCTGAAAATATACAGTTAGGTCACCAAAATGTGACTCTAGCTTTTCGTTCATTCATTTCATTCACTGAGTACCTACTATGCTCTAGGGACCATGTAGGGCTCTATATATAGAACACTTAATGAGTCAGACATTGAAGCCCCCCAGCCAGCCTTAAAATTTCAAGGGCACTGACAAAAGTAATATAGTGTTTGTAATTTCATTTCTTGGTTGGGGGAAACTATTAAAATTTGCAATATTTTGGTGAAAGAGGCAATAAGTTTTTCAATTAAGGTCTTAATATAAGTTTGTAGGGAAGTCAGAAATGAGAATGTGGAGTTTCCTTTTATCTGGCCATCAGGATCCCCCACCATGCTGTGAGGACCACAGTCATCATTTAACCTCAGGCTAAAGTAGATTTTATTACAAACTGTGCAGCTAGTGAAATGTCAAGGGTTGTTTCACAGGATCTTAACTAACACAAGGAAAACGTCCTAGCAGCAGCTGATGCAAACTCCTGTAAATGTACACATCTAGTTTATCTATCCAGGTTATAAATAGACACAGTATATTCAGGTTGAAAACAAAATCCCTGGAGTGTTTCAATGTGAGTATAATATACCTAGAAGCAAAAACTTCACTGATATAAAGGATACATTTTATGAATCTCCACAAAAATCTCTGAACTTTTTATGAAATTTAGGGCCTTCTTAAGTAGTGTTTACTACATAGAGCTTTCATAGTTCCGATATGAATACCTACTCTCCATGATTTATCAACCCTTGAGAGTCCCAGTAGGATGCTGACAAGTTGCAAATTTAGAGAATTAGTTTTAAGAAACATTGTATATAACTGCCTTTGGAAGAAAATTCAGGTAGATTAGCAAAGATTTTAAGCAAGTCCTTTCACAAAAACCTGCAGAATTTCAAGGAGTCTGGGGTTTATGAAATCATCAAATCAATAGCAAGTTTAACATATTTATGTTAGTCTTATAAGCATAACTCTTTGGGAATAAAGGTATTACAAAAACAACGTTTGGAAAAGGAGGCTAGCTCTTGTTCAATTACTGTGAAGAGCAGAGAATTGAAAGAAAAAGCTACACACAAGTTGGAAAAGTGCTACTCGCGTTTAAAAAATAGAAAAAGAAAACCTGAGATTGGGAATGGATGATAAGCAAGTAGCAGAAGCAACAAAAAGTCTCTTTCATTTTCAGCTCAGGGGGCCTCTTAAAGGAGCAGGCTGAAATGTACAGCCCACAAACCAGAGGAAGGCCTGCACAGGAAGTGGAGTGGAAATTACAGTTGAATGGACTCTGAAACAGGATGAAGCCAGTCCATGTGAGGTTCATGAAAACCAAGTAGACAATATGAACATCCAAGTGTTTCCTTGTGTCATTAACTCAATATCACATTCTGATTTCAAACACCATGGAACCACAGTGAAAAACCTGCAAAAACAGTAGCCGTTTTTTCAAAACTTCTTTCTGCTGTTTGCTTGTCAGAGCCCATCAGACTCTTCCTTGAGCACTTTGCAGGGCACACACTGGATCCCACTGAGGTGAACTATTTGAAGGGTGATACCAGATTTCCCAGCAAAATTAGATAAGCAGATTGACATGACAAGAAGCATGAGGTAGCAAAAGGAGCTTCCCTAGACCGGGCCAGCGAATTAGGTGCCAAAAGCCTGAGGTGGTTATTAGCAAATGATTACCACCTCCAATTGTCTTAGTACAGACTTTTCACTGCCAGAAAACTGCTACAGCAGAAGCTAGCCAAAGCAATCACTGCTCCCCTAGGAAGCATTCACTGGGAGCTCTTGTTAACATCCCCACTGTTTGAAAGTGGCTAGACAGGACAGTGGCAGCAATTCCTGTTGTCAGTTAAGGAGAAATTGCCCAACGGGATTTTAACTGTTAACTGGATTTCAGCCATGCTGCTCCCAAATACTCCTTTCCTTCGGTTACCTTTCAGCTGGGACTTACTTGGCAGCCAAAGAAGTATTTCACTTCCACAGTCATCAGAGCAGTACAGAGGAAGAAAAACTGAAAAGCAGTCAGGACTCCCTGTCTCTATAGGTAATCAATTGCAAGGCCTCTGGCCAAGCCAGGCTGCTTTTCTGTGTTCCCTTCTCCTTTAACCATAAAACAGCATAATATAAAATCTACCTCACAGGATTATAGAAAAAGTCATAGGAAAGAACAGATGAGCTAAGTGCTATAGAAGGTATACACACATTTATGTACTTAAGTCTATGTGTGTGCATGTATGTGTACAGTACATACATTCAACTTTTTAATGTTTCCCAATTGCATAAAAGAGAAATACAGACTTACCACTTAACTGGTTAAGTAATATGGACAATCTGGATATTTTAGAATAAAAATTCACCCCTTGGTTTGAGGGAAAAAAAGGCAATGTCTAAATTGTTCAGACCATTTTTAATTCTGCAAGTCCTAGCCATGGAGTTTACACAAGACTAAATTTTATGATTGCTAGGAAGCCAGAAAAAAAATATTTTAAGGAAAAATAATAATAGCTACTAATTATTATATGTTTACTATATGCTGGCCAATCTATGAAACACTTTACAGACATTGTTTTGCTTCCTCTTAGTCACAATCTTGTAAAGTATCTATTATTTAACAGTACTATACATGATGCCTTAAGTGTATAAACAAATTTATTGTTGGAATTGAGATTCAGACTCAGGTCTGTCTTACTTCGGGGACCTTGATCTTAATCTGAGCCATCTTGGCTCTCTGAAGAATGCCATTTTTCTCATCTGTCCCTACTCTAGGATTTAGCATTTTCTTTTGCTATTAAAAGTTGGCCCATGTGCCCTGGCCGGTGTGTGGGCCAGTCCCTGTGGGGCCCCTTGTGTAAGAGCAGATGTACTGGAGGGTGACATAGAGAAAGCAGTGTGCAGAAAGAGTTCTAAAAGCAGAGGACAAAAGAAGCTTCATGAGGAAAGCACCTTTGGGATTTATACCCAGCTTTAAAGGGCTGCATTTCTTTGATAAATGTCACAGAGGCTTGTGTTTAGACAGAGCAGGAAAGAACTCTTCCTGTACTCTCCAGCCATTCCATTTAGACTAAAACTCTTCTTCAGATGTTTGGGATGAGCTGCTTGGCAACTTTTATTCAATTACGGTTCATGTTTAAAAGGTTGTTTCATATCCCCCACCTATTACCTCTGATGGTTTCTTTGGAGTTAGATACATTCCAAATGGATCTCCCGGTTTTGTTCTAGAAAGCAGTACTGACTTGGGAAAGGATTCCAGCACACCTACCAATAATGCTTGAACCCTGGAAGAACCACATAGTGTATTAGCCTAGTTATTAGATATTATTTAGAAACACCACTGGAAAACACTTAAATAATAGAATTTTAGAATTGAGATTGATACTAATAGGTAAAAAGTGAACATTTGTTGAGCTCTTACAGAATGGCAAGCATAGTACTATACCTTTTACATGGATTATTTCATTTGTCTCACACTATCCCTATGAGGCAAGAATTGTTATGATTTCCATTTTCAAATTAGAAGACTAAGTTTGCTATTAAATATTTCTCATTGTCACAACAGCCACCAACATGACAAGAAAGAGTAGACCTCAGGCAAGAGTAATGCAAAATTTTCACAGAGCCATCCCTCCTTGACCTCCCCACTTCTCCTGTGTTCTCCCAAATGTCTTATTCCATCATCCAAGGTGGTTACAAATTTCATTCATTTGTCATACTTTTCCCCTGACATGGATTGGATTGGCGACTGGTTATCTCCCACGAAACTCAAAAAAAAAAAAAAGTAAGACCTTAAAAGAAGAAATGAAAGATATTTAACTCTAAAAGACCTGAGAATGAACTATGACTCCAAGAAAAGTATGTATGTATATGTGTGAAACTGATTGCAAAATGAAAAGATCCAATGGAGACCTCTTAACTGCCAGACTAACCCCATGAACAGCCTCTTCCATGCAATTCAATGGAAATTATTCCACGGGAGTTATGGGAAAGAGAAGAAGAAAAAGTTTTGTTGAGAAATGCAGGATTGGGAGAGTTAGGCCAGCATCATGAGGAGCTTTGTTTGGTATGAGCACTTTAACCAGATCTCTCCCTTTCAGAGCCTGCCCCAGCTGAGATATTTCATACCAGTATCCACCTTAGAGGCACACACTTCTGCTGAGTGCATGGGCAATGGGATTAGGATGGAAAGACATTTACAGGATGACAGTGTTGAAAAGTTGTTGAAATCCAGCTCTAAAATATATCAAATTATTTATGTCATCTTTTGGGTTTCCAACTCAATATTTTCTCATCTAGGCCAGGCGCAGTGACTCACACCTGTAATCCCAGCACTTTGACAGGCTGAGACAGGTGGATCCCTTGAGCCTAGGAGCTCAAGATCAGCCTGGGCAACATGTTGAAAATCCACCTCTACAAAAAAAAAAAATACAAAAATTAGCCGGGCATGGGAGTGCGCACCACATAGTCCCAGCTACTCAGAAGACTGAGGCAGGAGGACAACTATAGCCCAAGAGGTTGAGGCTGCAATGAGCCATGATTGTGCCACTGCATTACAGCCTGAGGACAGAATGATTCCCTGTCTTTAAAAAAAAAAAAAAGTTTTCTCATCAACAGTGTCTAACCACAGCAAAGCTGGATTGCAAAACCTCCTTAAAGGGAAAATATTTAGAAAAGAGTTATTTGGTTCTATATTCTTTGTATCTAATTAGCTATGTTTTGTTATGTATATGTATAACATCTTCATAAAATGATGGAAGGAATTTTGTACTGTATAAATGAGCTATAAGAATCATAATAAATAATAATATATGTCAGTATTTGTAATGTACTATAATGTTACACTCACTTCATAATTTTTGCTTGACTAACCCATCACAAGTGCTAAGTTCTTCAGCTCATTAGTTCTTGGAAGCATGGAGTTACTAACAGTAGTGAAGGGGTGCCTCTTTAATGCTCAGGTTGAAATTAAATCACAGAAATAGTTGTTTCTTTCCCACCAAATCACCAGCATCCAGTCTTTCTCTCTGAAACTTGTGAGGATGAAATATTTATATCAGCATATAAATGGATGCAAATAATGAGTGTCTCCTTTATACATTTTGCTGCAACAATATATAAATACAAAGTTTTAAGGCTTGGGAAAATCTATTGTGTACAGACAAAACAAAGAGGAAGAAAAGAAAAAGGAATGGAAAGGAGATGAGAAGAACAAAGCAATGCTTGAGCAAAGGAGGGAGATGAAAGACTCTATTTGTTTCATGTCTATTATTGTCATGAATTTACCTGTATCACATGGATTTTATCTTTATTACTACTCCAGAAGCAATTTAGATCACCCTCATGTTTCAGAAAAATAAACTAGGGCTCAAAGAAATGAAGTAGGCTACATTACTAAAAAGTGCTAATCACAGGATTTGATCCTAGGTAACTGTGATTTAAAGAATCTACATTTTCTTTCACTGTATCTCATTACCTCTCTTTCCAAGAGAATGCTCCTTTGATGTGTGTTTTTCAATTCTTTAATCACAGATAACATATATCTGGTGGCCAGAAAACAGAAATCTTTTCTTTGATCTCTGCTGTTGAATCAGAATGAGGCTTATTCTCATCAAAAGGGAGACTGGATGTACGAGAAAAAATAGGCAAATGTTAATTAATCCTTTGGTTGGACTGTGACCTAAACATAGCAGATATTTCCTAATCCCTCTTCATAAACCTTTTATCACCTTGGCTAGTGTATGAAGCAGAGAAATACATTGAATATGGTATACCTATACTCAATAAATAGAACACAATAATAGTTCCACCTTTCAATTCTAATACAGATGCCAATGCCTGATTTAAACCTATGCCCCAGATCCTCCTGCCTTTTTTCTCTCTTGAAACAACTATCTATACACAGTCAAGTCTCTATGACAACCTTAGCAGTTCCTTGACAGAGCAGGCAAGTAGTCCAATGGTTAAGTACATGAGCTCAAATTCTGGCTTCATCACTGATGTGGTCTTTCACAGGAAAATTATTTAACTTCTCTATCTTTCTGTGGTTTCTCAATATCTGAAATAGTGATTTATTATGATGATTTATTTCATGAAGTTACTATTAAAATCAAATTAAATGATATGCATAAAGTTCCTAGCATAGTGCCTAAGACATAATGGGTGTCGCTGCATTCTCTTGAATTATTGCTAGATATAGCCCTCTACTTTGTGAAGTAGACAAATTACAGTACTTTGAGGTAGCTAGGGAATCATTTGGATGACTTCCATTTGCTACAGAGAAATTTATTTGGAAAAAAAGAAGCTGAAGGGTTTCTCAGGAGACCTGAACTATTGAAGTTGTCCCAAATTTTCTTCTTACATTCTAAGTCCAGTGCAAACAAAGTTTCTGTCTATTTAATGTTTAATATTTAATATAGCAAGTGAATTCATTTTAGGTCCAATTCGTGTAGTATAGTATTGTGTTATTATAGGTACATATAAAATATTGTTTAATAAATGCACCTTCTGATTTATGAGCATTTTGAAGAGCTTGGACCACAATCTTGAACAATTTACTTTATGGTAGAAGTTTATAGTGCTATATCTTCACTTTTATAGCATATTACTAAGTCTATATGTTTATTTAGTTTTTGGTGAAGAGTATGACACCCAAGGATGACTTTAGACTTTAAGTGATCTACTTTTTGACCTTCATTGTGACCAAAAGCATGAGCAGCCTATGCATTCCACCACTTCCTCCATCAGCACCACAGCTGCCACCAGGACAACTACTGTTCCCCCAGCCTGTTTTGCTTCCTAAGCATTGATGTTTAGAAAAAAAATTGACTAGTTTAGTGAAGCTAAACTATTGTACATTTGCTGAGATAATACTATGCATTTCCATTAATAATGAATACTTGTGCCAAAAGCAAACTATAAGGGTTATAGTGATGATGTGCTGGATGAGAAAACCA